>NC_134484.1:468418209-468718209 GCF_040206685.1 Ascaphus truei
CTCTGTTTTTCGGCTTCACATATTTCATAGCATGCCACACCAATTCTATGGGCTTCAAATGGGAGGATCTGCAAATATAGATACAAATACAGTACAATTGTTGACAAGAATAAAGCAAGCACACACAACAGCACAGCACCGTTAATAGTATACTACTGCTCAAAACAGTTACAGTACTTACTCTGCCGGTGTTCTGACTCAGCTGCTTCCATTGTCCTTAATAAAGGTAGCAGATGCGCTGTGTTTTGGGTAGTTATCTTGGAAGAACCAATGACCATATGAGAATAAATCTGAAATTTATGGTGCTTTCTGGCTGATAATGGCGTCCTGGAAGAACACTTTATCCATGATTCCTGGAGAAAAAAAACAAATATAACACAGGGACAGGATCACATTCAGATACAGATAGAGTACTACTGTGAGAAAGTGACATAGGGGGGGTCTCAAGTAAACAGCACTAAGGGGGTCATGCACTAAGCTCCGTTAAGTCGTTTTTAGAGCGCAAAGTGCTCTTAGAACGTGATGTTGCGCTGAACACGATGCACTAAGCCACGCAAACAGGCACTTTATGCTCTAAAACTGACTTTTTTCAGGAAATTTTTCTAAGTCCAACTTTGCTCGTTCGTTACCCTGTTTGCTTTAAATTCTGCCCTTAAGCGGTATGCACTAAGCAACGCAACCTTAGCGTACGCAAAAGTTGCGTTCAACAGAACACTTCAGCTCAAGGTAGACGCAAAAAAAAGCTGGACTTTGAAAAATTTCTTGCTTTACATTTTTGCATGTGCAACACCCATACAACAGGCCGCCGGGTGTCCCCGGCTGACCCCACAGGGGTCCCCGCGGGAGGCCTGGGGGTCGCACAGGTGTCCCCGGCTGACCCCGCGGCCGTCCCGGGGTCCCCGCGGGCCTGCGGTACCAATGTTGTGCCTACTTTAATACTAAACATTATTTCTAACTAAATACACCCGCTTAATACATACAGTACAATAACGTGCAAAATAACTATTATCCAGATATGGATAATAGATTATTTGCCCATTATTAAACACTGCATTAGCATACCTAAATAAAAACAGTAGCCAGCTAATCCAATGAATACAAGCAGTAACAACATCAACAATGAATTAATTAAACCATTAACCAATGAAACCAATTAATTCCTAAACCAACTCAAAATGAATAGTAACACTAACCAATCAAACCAATGAATTACTACAACATTAATTAATGTAAACATTAAAAGACAAAGAAATACATTCAAACAATATCTGAAATAACCATAAAACGCATTAGCTAACATAATACAGCATTAACTACAAACGAACACCAATCGCAAACATTTCATTACCATTAAGCAGGAAAAAACAAACAAACAATCACATCCACATAAGAAACTGACATTAAAAAAACCAACAGCAATACCAAGCCACAAATGCCCCCCCCCAAATATTGTTATAATAATGTATTAATCTGTACCCTAAAGTGGTACAGATTAATATATTATCAGTCAATGTGCCTCCCCCAAAAAATCAAAAAACACATCCAATGAAGAAACCTGTAAAAAGAGACATTTACAAAAATTCAATATATTACTTACCATTAGAAGCGGTGGCCCTCCGACTCCCGGGGTAACAGGAAGCTCACGTACCTTGAAGGCCTCCAACAGCATCCGATGCCATCCGCCATGAAGATCCGGATCAGGTACCCAAATCTTCTTTTTTCTTTCTTTAATCATCTTCTTCTATCTTCATCTGTCACCATTTATTGATCTTCTTTATCTTCTATCTTCATCTGTCAATCCAAAAAAACCCCATGGTAAATCCCAACCGATGTTGTCTCGTCGTCTTCTTGGGCTCAAATGAGGCGTCACGGCCTTAAATAGGGCTTGTGACGTCACATTTAGCCTCAAAATGGTTAACAGCCACCTGATTGGCTGTTCAAACCATGTTCCGACTTTAATTTTTTTTTTTTACATGACGTCACTTAAACGGAATGATGCAAGCCAATCAGAATGGCTGTGCTTCATTTGCCTTTAAGATGACTCCACTAAATCCAAGATGGCCGGCGTCACATGGTATTTCAGCCAATCAGAGTGTGGAATTGGTTCCCACGATCTGATTGGCTGAAATACCATATGACGCCGGCTTCGTCACGTCATCTTAACATAAAGAACAGAAGTAATATAGAATAGTACTAAAATAACAGGGGGAAAAATAATAATGTAAATACAAGAAAAAAAGCCAATAAGTTTGTATATACACATATGAAGTAAACACAAACAAAACACAACAAAGTATGCTGTATACAATGTAAAGGGAAATCAAGTTTATGATCAAATATCAATGAATTGCTGTACCAAATTTTTAATAACCATAACAAAAAATAATGATATTATATTACAGAAAATGGGCTAATTGCCAATCAATATTCAAACCCATAGGGAAGCGCGTTTGGAGAATAAAAATCCAATACGCTTCCCTACGGTTCAAAAGATTGATACGATCACCTCCTCTAGGTCTACAATTGATTAATTCAATGCCCAGGAAGGAGAAATTCCTGGTACCTCCCTGACCACATTCGGAGAAGTGCTTGGAAACAGGATGATTTGTATCTTTCAATCTTATGAGTCTTATATGCTCTAACATCCTGACCTTAAGAGCTCTAATCGTTCTTCCCACATATCTTTTGCCGCAGCCACATGTTATGAGATATACAACAAATTGACTTTTACAATTTATGAAATGATTGATGTAAAATTCTTTGATATTACCTTTATGACCATCATGTGACTGCGGCAAATTATCATGGAAAAAAACTTTTTTCTGGCTTAATATGTTTACAAACGCTATAGGAACCACATTTGAAAGAACCCCTGGTAATATAGGATTTATCAAGCCTGGGAGTAATTAGGTCACTTGGGGAAACATACGATCCAATTGTTCTCTCTCTACGGTACACAAATGCAGGACCAGATTCAGTATATTTTTTGAGCACAGGGTCCATAGATAGGACGTTCCAATGTTTGGAGATAATAGGATTGATTTTTCCACTTTGTTTATTAAACTGTGAAATAAAAAGTGGACATTTATTATTGGATTTTGCCGGTCTATTAGTACTGTACTTGTTCACATATTTCTCTGCATGAGCGCCAAGGTGAGAATCCCCCGTAACACAAGTGGGCAACAATGACGCCCTTTCTGTATGTAGGGCACTATCAAAAGCAACATCAATATAGGATTGAGAATAACCTCTATCTGAAAACCGTTTAACAAGATCCTCAGACTGAGAAAGAAAACCACTAGATGTAGAGCAGTTCCTTCTCAGTCTGAGGAACTGTCCTTTGGGAATGGCTTTAATCACATGAGATGGATGGCAGCTGTCCACCCTAAGAAATGTATTCCTTGAATTTAATTTCCTGTATACATCCGTTTGGATCAGTTTATCAATGTCCACAAACAATTGTAGATCCAGAAATTCAATGTGATGAGAATGAAAATTTAATGTAAATGTAAGATTATATATATTATCATTAAGATAAGAAACAAAAGAGTGGTGTGGTGACATCCCCTTTCCAAATAATAATTAAATCATCCACAAACCTTTTCTAAAAAACAATATTGTTACGAAAGGTGTTAGTGCTAGAAAATATGAAAAGTGCTTCCCACCACCCCATAAAGAGATTTGCAAAAGAAGGAGCAACGCTCGTGCCCATAGCAGCGCCAATTAACTGTAAATAAAACTTATGATTAAAAGTGAAAAAATTGTGTGTGAGAAGAAAAAAAATAGCGTCCAAAATAAATGCCGACTGAAAGATTGAAATTTCTATGGGCACGAGCTTTGCTCCTTCTTTTGCAAATCTCTTTATGGGGTGGTGGGAAGCACTTTTCATATTTTCTAGCACTAACACCTTTCGTAACAATATTGTTTTTTAGAAAAGGTTTGTGGATGATTTAATTATTATTTGGAAAGGGGATGTCACCACACCACTCTTTTGTTTCTTATCTTAATGATAATATATATAATCTTACATTTACATTAAATTTTCATTCTCATCACATTGAATTTCTGGATCTACAATTGTTTGTGGACATTGATAAACTGATCCAAACGGATGTACACTACCGACACACTTTATTAAAGTGTGGCCGGTACCGCAAGCCGGGAGATTTCCCGGCTTGCTAGTGGCCGCCCCTCGGCGTGCCGCGCGTCATAGACGCGCGGTCACGCGTCTTCAGGAGCGTGCGCCCCCTGCACGCGCGTCCAGGGGCTCCCCGAGGGAGCCCTGGTGTCCCGCGATCGCGGGACAGCGGCAGGGGGTTCCGGGGGACCCGGCGGACCCGGCAGCGGTAGGGAGAGCACCCCGATCGGAGGGCGCTCTTCCGCTGCTTCGGCGCGCGCCCGTCACTCTCGGGCGCGTGCCAGGCTACTGCTGCGGCCAAGAACGGGCAAATGCTCGAATAAACTTGGCCGCAGCAGTATACAGGAAATTAAATTCAAGGAATACATTTCTTAGGGTGGACAGCTGCCATCCATCTCATGTGATTAAAGCCATTCCCAAAGGACAGTTCCTGAGGCTGAGAAGGAACTGCTCTACATCTAGTGGTTTTCTTTCTCAGTCTGAGGATCTTGTTAAACGGTTTTCAGATAGAGGTTATTCTCAATCCTATATTGATGTTGCTTTTGATAGTGCCCTACATACAGAAAGGGCGTCATTGTTGCCCACATGTGTTACGGGGGATTCTCCCCTTGGCGCTCATGCAGAGAAATATGTGAACAAGTACAGTACTAATAGACCGGCAAAATCCAATAATAAATGTCCACTTTTTATTTCACAGTTTAATAAACAAAGTGGAAAAATCAATTCTATTATCTCCAAACATTGGAACGTCCTATCTATGGACCCTGCGCTCAAAAGATATACTGAATCTGGTCCTGCATTTGTGTACCGTAGAGTGAGAACAATTGGATCGTATGTTTCCCCAAATGACCTAATTACTCCCAGGCTTGATTAATCCTATAGTACCAGGGGTTCTTTCAAATGTGGTTCCTGTAGCATTTGTAAACATATCAAGCCAGCAAAAAGTTTTTTCCATGATAATTTGCCGCAGTCACATGATGGTCATAAAGGTAATATCAAAGAATTTTACACCAATAATTTCATAAATTGTAAAAAGTCAATTTGTTGTATATCTCATAACATGTGGCTGCGGCAAAAGATATGTGGGAAGAACGATTAGAGCTCTTAAGGTCAGGATGTTAGAGCATTTAAGACTCATAAGATTGAAAGACACAAATCATCCTGTCTCCAAGCACTTCTCCGAATGTGGTCAGGGAGGTACTAGGAATTTCTCCTTCCTGGGCATTGAAGTAATCAGTTGTAGACCTAGAGGAGGTGATCGTATCAATCTTTTGAACCGTGGGGAAGCGTATTGGATTTTTATTCTCCAAACGCGCTTCCCTATGGGTTTGAATATTGATTGGCAATTAGCCCCTTTTCTGTAATATAATATCAATATTTTTTGTTATGGTTATTAAAAATTTGGTTCAGCAATTCATTGATATTTGATCATAAACTTGATTTCCCTTTACATTATATACAGCATACTTTGTTGTGTTTTGTTTGTGTTTACTTCATATGTGTATATACAAACTTATTGGCTTTTTTTCTTGTATTAACATTATTATTTTTCCCCCTGTTATTTTAGTACTATTCTATATTACTTCTGTTCTTTATTTCAATTATTTGTTTTTAATTAGCTTATTTTTAGCTTTTTATATATTGTGGTTATATGCATTTTTTAATTATATTTTTATTCTCTTTAAGATTACAGTAGCTAAGGGGTTCAGTAGTCTGTTTATTGTTTCTGTACCTTTTCCCTTTATGGGTTTAGTATTTTTCATCCTTAATTGTTTTGATTTAATCCATTTTTGTGACTATTGTGTCCATTGACGTTGCTGTGCCGTTTTGCGCATGCGCAATGATACGCATTGCGTTTTGACATCACGGCGATCTGTTCTGAATCATTAGTTTGGTATAATAATAGCATTGTCAGTTTGTCCTATGCATTGCCCACATCAATTATGTCCACACTGCCTGCATGACAGTTATTGCCCTTAGAACGGCGCCGGTTCGTTCTGCGCATGCGCGATGACGCGCATTGCGTCATGACGTCATCGCGCTCCCATTTTTTGGCGTGAAACTGCTTACAGGTAAGAGGGTATTTAACGGATGTCATTACACTGTGTTTTATCCTTGAAAAAGAACGCTGTGACGTTCGAACGCGTTGGATGGGTCTTTTGTCACATTAAAGTGTCCTTTTAATTTATTATTGATTCTGGGTCCTTCCTGCTCCGTTTTTGCTTGTGCGCTTTGCCCTCCATTTACTCCTGGAAGCATGAAATGGAAGCTCGGGTCTGAAAAAAAGTTTTCCCTCTCAGCAAATTTGTTGATGTTAAGCCATCGCCAGCTACAAGACAACCTTGAGATAGAGATAGGCCGCTGTGTAACAGGAATTTGAGATAGCAGTCACTTTTCACATTTAAAGTGGTAGGAAAAAGAGACAAGAGGTTGGGTTTCACTGTCAATGTACCCCTGTAAGAAATGCATAAACACAGGAGACACTGGATGCTGCATATATGGGGGAAAGTTTAGGAGCTTGCATATTGATTTTAGCTGACTCTCATATTCATTTTGTTTTCCTTATACATTTATCTTATTAAACTGATCTCATATTCATTTTATACGTATATGTTATGACGTACAAATCACCCCATAAAGGGGGCGTGAGCTTTAGTATTAGGGTATAAATATATCTTGTAGGCCATATACCGGTCAGAGAGCTTTGTTTATAAGCTGTCTCCTGTGTGCACATGTACACCAATAAACTCACTTGAATTCTGTGATTTAATCCTCAACTTGTATTTCTTTATTGATGCATTCATAACTGTTAAACAAATATAACACAGGGGCAGGGTCACATTCAGATACAGATAGAGTACTACTGTTAAATAAATATAACACAGGGACAGTGAACTTACCTTCAAATACAACGATGGGTCCTGGTCCAAGTCTCAGGATTGCCCCACACACATTAAGCTTGAGTGAATGCTTCGGCCCAGGTTTCAGGGATAGGCTCCATGGGGAGGATAATAATAATAATAATAATAGCATGTTCTTGTATAGCTCTGCTAGTTTTACATAGCGTTTACAGAGACATTTTGCAGGCACAGGTCCCTGCCCTGTGTTTTTGGTGCTGGAGGCACAGGGAGATAAAGTGACTTGCCCAAGGTCACAAGGTGCCAACACCGGGAATTGAACCTGCTTCAAACTCAGTGCCAGTTAGTGTCTTTACTCACTGAGCCACTCCTTCTGCCCAGGTTAGTTGCCGCCAATAAAATCCTGGATCAAGATAACAAAGGTGGACCACTCCAACCTTACACAACAGGATAGTCTCCAGTCTGCTCAGACTAACCTACACAACGCCTGGCCCCCAGATTGGCATCGACTTGTACAAAATTCGGGCCTCCATTCAGCGGTGTCCCTTTAACTATTAAGCCATGAGTAAGTACTCTCCCAGTAGACGGGCGTGTCCTTTCCCACCCTCACATTGTCCCTGAACTATGGCACCTTGCCCACACAATAACCAGCCCATGACTCACTGTATTTGTAAATACTAGGAAACTGCGTTCCTAGTGTACCGTGCTCAGCTGTAGGAAATCACTAGATGCCATCTAGTATGTAACCTCTAAATGAGGAGAACAGGAAAACACCACTCTCTGGCAAAACATATGTGATTTGTGTCTCTTAACATATCTCCTAATATGTGGGGAAACTGTGCTGTTTGGTGAGTGTCAGTAATAAATCTCTGACCTCCCAGTAACACAAAGCATAACGTCCCCCTGGAGAAGAGACAACAATGGTATAACACCCAGACCTTAATGAGCAGATAGGGTTACTCACAATAGAGAGTTGTCCTGTAGGGTGAATCCCACGGCGTGCATCACGTAGAGATGAGCAGCAAAAAGTATCCACACGGGAAAACGGAGCACAGCAACTGCAAAAATGAGGGGGCTAGATACCGGTAGTTAAAAGTCCTTTATTCCATGGTAGACATCATGGCATGGGATAAGATAAAATCTCGAACGCGTTTCGAGCCGTCGCCCTTTGTCAACGAGAATATTTTACAGACTGCAGCTACCGCAGCTGATATTGGAGTTCCCCTGCCTCCAGCTGATTAATGACGTGTCATGTAATTGGCGCGAAATCGTCACGGTACGATCTGATTGGCCCAACGCCTGGACCAATGAGCTCACTAAGCTACAGATGAGTCACTATTATCGAGGAGGGGAGGGGAATGTCACATATATCATATGCGCAGCATGCGTATGTTGAAGAATCAGCATACACTGGTACAGATCATGCAATATTAAAAACAAAAGCATATAAACATGTTAAAAGCAATCTTGGACTCTGAAGTGGTGGAATAGATGAAATGATTATTCACAGTGTATAAGCATATGAATCATAATCCGTTATCATTGATACATACTGATACATAGGAAAATTGCAATCCTCAAGACATAATTATATAGTGAACGAGAAAATGATATTTCTACAACATTTGTATAGGTCGCAGTGAACGTAGGAATTGGAAAGTTGAGCCTAACTCATTATACATAAGTAAAATAATTATACAAGGATATACAGATTGGAATATAAGAAAATAGTTAAACTAAGTTAGACATGCCTAAAATGAGTTATGAACGCATCATGGAGGAAAGGGAGAGAGGGGGGGGGAGGTTGGGAAGGGGAGGGGAAAAGGGGGAGGGGGAAGGAGGGGGAAGGGGGGGTGGGACAGGGGACGGGGAAAGAGAGGGGGGGAAGGAGGGGAAAGGGGAGGAAGGGGGGGAAGGAAGGGGGGGGAGGGGGAAGGAAGGGGGGGAGGGGGAAGGAAGGGGAGGAAGGGGGGGAAGAGGGAGGGAGAGCGGGGGGGAATGCAAATGGAAGAAAACATACTAATACATCGAATGTCTAACAAAATTCATTTAAGGAAATGTTTGAGTTCCCAGTCAGTATTCATACCCTTGGGCATCAAAGTCCCAAGGGTATAAATCCAATGCATCTCCCGGCAGTTGAGAAGAGATTCTCTATCTCCACCTCTCGGATGTAATGCAATATGTTCAATGGCGCTAAATGTAAGTTGGTCTATTAAGCCCATTGAGCATTGATTGAAATGTCTTGCGACTGGAAATTTCTCATCTTTATTCTTGATGGTTCTGATATGTTCACTGATTCTTATTGATTCCATGGGTTGCAGTTATATAGGTAGAACGATTAGACCTTTGAAAATAAGAATCAGTGAACATATCAGAACCATCAAGAATAAAGATGAGAAATTTCCAGTCGCAAGACATTTCAATCAATGCTCAATGGGCTCAATAGACCAACTTACATTTAGCGCCATTGAACATATTGCATTACATCCGAGAGGTGGAGATAGAGAATCTCTTCTCAACTGCCGGGAGATGCATTGGATTTATACCCTTGGGACTTTGATGCCCAAGGGTATGAATACTGACTGGGAACTCAAACATTTCCTTAAATGAATTTTGTTAGACATTCGATGTATTAGTATGTTTTCTTCCATTTGCATTCTCCCCCCCTCTCCCTCCCTCTTCCCCCACTTCCTCCCCTTCCTTCCCCCTCCCCCCCCCTTCCTTCCCCCGCTCCCTTCTTCCCCTTCCCCCTCCTTCCCCCCTCCCTTTCCCCCTCACCTGTCCCACCCCCCCCTTCCCCCTCCTTCCCCCTCCCCCTTTTCCCCTCCCCTTCCCAACCCCCCTCCCCCCCTCTCTCTCCCTTTCCTCCATGATGCGTTCATAACTCATTTTAGGCATGTCTAACTTAGTTTAACTATTTTCTTATATTCCAATCTGTATATCCTTGTATAATTATT
The DNA here is from genome assembly GCF_040206685.1 of Ascaphus truei. Classification (NCBI taxonomy): domain Eukaryota; kingdom Metazoa; phylum Chordata; class Amphibia; order Anura; family Ascaphidae; genus Ascaphus; species Ascaphus truei. Next base: position 468,428,163 of record NC_134484.1, read on the forward strand.
TTACTTATGTATAATGAGTTAGGCTCAACTTTCCAATTCCTACGTTCACTGCGACCCATACAAATGTTGTAGATATATCATTTTCTCGTTCACTATATAATTATGTCTTGAGGATTGCAATTTTCCTATGTATCTGTATGTATCAATGATAACGGATTATGATTCATATGCTTATACACTGTGAATAATCATTTCATCTATTCCACCACTTCAGAGTTCAAGATTGCTTTTAACATGTTTATATGCTTTTGTTTTTAATATTGCATGATCTGTACCAGTGTATGCTGATTCTTCAACATACGCATGCTGCGCATATGATATGTGTGACATTCCCCTCCCCTCCTCGATAATAGTGACTCATCTGTAGCTTAGTGAGCTCATTGGTCCAGGCGTTGGGCCAATCAGATCGTACCGTGACGATTTCGCGCCAATTACATGACACGTCATTAATCAGCTGGAGGCAGGGGAACTCCTATATCAGCTGCGGTAGCTGCAGTCTGTAAAATATTCTCGTTGACAAAGGGCGACGGCCCGAAACGCGTTCGAGATTTTATCTTATCCCATGCCATGTCTACCATGGAATAAAGGACTTTTAACTACCGGTATCTAGCCCCCTCATTTTTGCAGTTGCTGTGCTCCGTTTTCCCGTGTGGATACTTTTTGCATGACTTACTGTATTTGTGATACATTGTCCCTGCCCCAGGCATACAATGAGTCATACAGAAACCCATACACAATTACACCAACACACTGATTTACAAGTAATGCATTAACCAGGGCTAGGCCAATTTGCAACTCCAGCAAAGCAAAGATAACCCTTGAATCAGGTCTGCCCCATTGACCGGCAGCGGCAGCAAGCAGGCTTGACCATATTGTGGCTGCCATACTGTCCCTGCCATCCCAGTTATATGATATTATTCTGTGTAATCTAATGTATATTACAACAGAGAAAAGAAGAGCGCGCTCTCCGTGTTGTGATAGAGTATAAAACAATTTATCACAACATGGAGCGCGCTCTCTTCTTCTTCTCCCTGTTGTACAGTAGATCTTCCTGTGGATGTGGTACATCCAATGAGCAGCTGCCGGAAGTCTCCAGAAATGTATTCTACCTATTGATGGAAATTGTATTAGCAAAGCACTTGCATCTTTATTCAAGTACTCTCACCATTTTTCGTTTAATTTTTATGTTCATTTTTGTATATAGTCGTTTTATTATTTGGATGTATGTTATATTTTGGATGTTTTTACATTTAATGCACGGGTGCACATTTTTCCTGTGCGATATATGAATATTTAAGATTTGTTTCTGCTTGTATTTACTTCAACCATTTGTTCACATTGTGCACTTTGTTACAGTTGTTCTTTTTATTTTTAGAACAACAGTGTATCACACCTTATCTTTGTCTGTCACATCCACTGGTCTTGTGGCACCTTTCACTTGATTTTTTCTAATATATATTATATTTCATTCACAGAGGTTTTTGATTGCAATCCGCGGTCGTGCTGTCCTCAGAGACGTAGTTCTATACTTTTGCTGCCTTCCGTAAGGAGAATCCTTGATCTAAAATGTGTGAGCTCCCAAAAGAGGGCTCACACAGCAAAAGACACAAAGAAAAACGGAGAGGGCGCACTAAGTACAGTATAGGTAATATAAATGTTTATCATTGTGGATAACAACAGTTACAATAATCAAACAATATAAAAAATTAACTTATAATCTAGCTAAAAGGCCGCTGAGGTATAATCAGGAGATCCAGAAGTGGGATCCAAAGGAGTTGATGCAAACCGGGTCTGGACCGATGCTCCGTTGGTTGCATTCTTCTGTCTCCACCGGTACACCTCTCAGCTCGTGGATGCTCCACAGCAGCCCTTCGTGACCTCTATGCGTTTTGTACAACGTACTTCGTCAGGATATCACATGTTGGGGCTGCCTGGGAGCTTACAAAGTCTAACACATCCAATGGGATTTCTCCCATTGAGTCAATTCACCAGATGCAGGATGCTGTCAGATGGGGTTAATGTGAGGGAGTGGCAGACAAGTTAATACATGCTGCAACTCGCTTTGTGAAACTTATTGTGCACGTGAAAAAGTGACCAAAAACCAATATAATATTAAGGCCAGTATAAATAGTGCATATATGAATATTAATTTATTCAATAATATGTGAAAGGTGAAAATGTGTATATGTTATCGGGTGCCGGTATCTCGTATGCATGGAAATGTCCCTATCATGTGACGTGAGACATTTCCATGCATAGGAGATACCGGTACCCCATAACGGGGCCTGTATCTCGAGAAGCAGGGGGTCCCCGGACCTGAAATCAATGCGGTTCAGCTCCGGAGACCCCTGCTACAATACTGTGGTGTTAGAATTTTAATAAAACACCCGCGATCGCCTATATACAAATATAAATATCGCGAAAGATGGAGCAATTTTTGTGCCCATAGCGATGCCTAACATTTGTAAATAATAAGTAGCATTAAACAAAAAATAATTGTGCCTTAAGATAAAGTCAATAGACTCTATAATAAATTTGATCTGACAAGTTGGTAACTGATCATTCATTTCCAAAAAATGCTTGATGGCTATGCACTTGTCCACATGGGGAATACTTGTATAAAGTGCTTGGACATCTAGGGTCGCTGTCCGATCGCCTGTTTTCCATATCACATTTTCCGGCATATGAATCACTGCTGCGGTATCTTTCATATGTGAGGGTAAAACGGAAACTAATGGATGTAAATAATAATCAAGGTATTGTGAAAGGTTGGAAGTTAGTGAATTAATACCTGATATTATAGGGCGACCAGGGGGATTGGTGACAGATTTGTGGATTTTGGGGATGTAGAAACAAATGGGAACCGTTGGTGAGGAGACAAAAAGAAATTCAAATCTATTGAAAATACCATCTCTGCCAGCTTGGTCAAGAAGAATTTTAATCATTTTAAGGAAATCGCTGGTGGGATCCTTTCTTAGTTTTTGATAGGCGGAAGTATCTGATAACATCTGTCTGCTTCAGCACAGTAGTCCTTCCTATCCTGGATCACCACCCCTCCCCTTGTCAGCATCCCTGTGTACTATATCCAGGTTTTAATAGTAATCATTTAAGGGCCTGAATCTCATTTTGGTTTAGCTTGCACCTTTGCTGTATTTTAGATATTTGGTTTAGACATACTGTATATGTTGAATATCTTTTTCCATAAGTTTCCCAAAAAGTTGAACATTCTGTCCTTTTGAATGATGGGGATAAAATATCGATTTGGGTTTGTAGCCTGAGTGGTGTATGATTTTTGATCCAATTGAATCTGGCATCTGGCATATTCTCTTTGAGCAAACTTTCCAAATCATCAAGGGAGCTGTTAAATACTTCCATGGGTTGATTCCCCTCAATAGTTGGTATGTTTGAAGTACCAGAAAAGTGTTTATGTAGGGTAAGCTTTCGCAGATATTTTTGTACGTCAATATATAACTCAAACTCATTCGGTATAGTGGTAGGGGAGAAAGATAGCCCTTTTGCAAGAACATCACACAATTCCTTGTTAATTTTGATCGAGGAAAGGTTAAAAACACCTTTTGATTTTAATATCTCTGGGTTTCGGATGCCCCTCTTGGATGGGGAGCTTTCTCCCAACTCTCTTACCTCTTCTGAGTGTGACCTCTTTCTTGTAAGAGGTTTCATTTGATAATTTGATGGAGGGTTGTCCAGATTCCAATCCAGTCTTGTATTCTTCCTGTCCTCTCTCCATTGAAAGAAAGGTGTGAGTATATCAACATCATTATCATCCTGAGTATTGTTTAATTTATGATACCTCTTAGATAATTTAAGGTCATGTGTTCTTCACCCCATATTCGCATTTTTTTATTACTTTTCGCATGGTAATGATTTTTCCCTCTGCATTGTTTTTTTATTTTTATTCTTGGAGTGATGGTTTATAGTGTTCCAACTAGCACTATGTCCATCAACCTGTCCTCTATTATAATAGGGACTAGTTTTATTTCCTGCTCCTTCATATAATCTGGTATTCCCAGGGGAATGGTGCGATGTATATCTATATGAATCATTTACAGGTTTAGTCTGATAAGACTTATTAGAAAACGTGACTCTCGCATGATCTTTATTAGGAGTCTCTTTTTTCCTCATCATTTGCCTGTACAGGTTTTAATGAATCTGGAATATCTGTAGAAGAATTCTTCCTTTCCCCCACATTCTATTTTTTTTTTGGTCTGTTTAACAAATAATCTGTTTTATCCCTTAAAAATGTCGTGTTTTCGATCAGCATGATTCCATTTTCATATTTTTTCATTTTAACATTAAGTTCTTCCATCATTTGAGGCAATTTCTCCAAATCTGTTAATTCTAAAATGTCATCCTTAATTTTGAGTATTTTTGAATGAATCTCCTTCAATTCACCCCTTCTTTCCAGTATAAGTAGGGTCATTAATTTCCTGGAGCACAATTCCAAAGTTTCTTCCCACTCTTCCAGAAATGTAGGATTATTCACACCATAGGTAGAATTTTTAATGATTCTATGACACCTAGGGACCCTCTTAGGTTTTATGTATTCTTCCAGGATCATCATATCCCAAAAAGCTCCGGATCTCCTGGTTATCAGTATAAACATAAAGCAATCCTCGGCGCTTTACCTGACAGCAATCATTCAGTGGATACACACTATAATGAATAAATGTCCACAACAAATGTCCAAAAGTATGTTCCAATTAGAGTGTTCCCTGTCCTGGATCCTGCTTGCTGTATGTCTTTTCCCTAATGCATAATATACAGAAAGAGAAAGGGACACACCATAGTGCAGTATGCCAACGTCCAAAAATGGTGCCCTGTAGAGCTGAATAAATTCCTGCTTACAAGATAAACTTGTGACGTGTTCAGCTGATAGAATCTGTGCTTGTGCCAAACGTCTTCTCCTGGTGCTTCACGAATCTCACGTGCTGCCGCTCCCTGGAATCCGTTGCTGCACTCCCACACTCAGCACCACGTCAGTTCCCCCAGAAAGTAAACAGAGGGGAAAAGATGGTGCAGATCTACAAAGCTTTAATTAAAAAATGACAATGCAGAGAAATACACTTACAATGTGTCTCTGCTAAAAGTGAAACACTATTGCCGGCCGCTGCGTGTCCAAAGCAGAGCCCCAATTCCAAAATGCATGTGCTGCGCGCGCACTGATGACGTCACTGTAAGGCTCACTCCACACTCCTCTACCGGCAACGTGCTTAGGCTCCTCCCAACATGTTTTGTGACGCTACCAGCCACTTCCTCAGGGAATTGTGGAGCCTGTCAATCCCATGTAGTATTTACACCTAAAATATTAACCCTTCCACTGACACGAATGGAGGAATCAATTAGACATTGTTATAGACTGTTGAAGCTAAATGCATTGACCATATATAAGCTCATACAATACCACAACACCTATGGGGTTAATGGTCCACACACGGCTCCTCAGTGAAAACAAAAATACATTAAAAATGACAAATTATATAAATTAATATGAATATATTAAAATATATTAAAACATGAAAATAAAAATGTAAAATGGACGATTACATAATGCTATGCTTGATTATACGAGGACATATTAGTCCCTCAGAAATGAGGCTAAGTCAAACTCAATGTTTAACCCATTGGGGGACAGTGTTTTGAGTGTGAATATCCAGAACCTTTCGTGTCTGGATATCACACACATCCTGTCTCCCCCTCTCCAGTTTACTTTAGGGTGGTCAATACCCACTGACATCGCTAGACTCGTCACTGGTTAAGCAACCAATCAGTGTGAGTCAGACCGGATTTGTATCACGGACACGGAGAACTGAATGGTGATGTAGAGAAATCGCTTCAGAGTCAGATATTGACTGAAATGAACAGAAATCCTACGCGTTTCATAGAGGGACTCTACTTCATCAGGGAATGTTTGATTAGCACAATACAGGTAGTTTATATACCCTGCGGGCTCGCTCCATTGGTCACACAGGGGGGAGTGTGTATCCAATCACCAAGTCACACAGGTTCTACAAACCAACATATAATTACAACATGTATAAGAAACAACAATTAACATTTTAATCATCACAAAAGTTTCAATATTATACACTTATACTGATGCAGCGGACGTTATTCGAACACTTAACGCGGCAATTAATGCGGGAAATCGTGATCACAACGGGGACAAAGCTCGCTGTGTTTAGTGAACTGACCGCGGCGCATTAGCTTCCCAAAGCAGGGACCTCTGCTGTGTGAATGCTACCAGCGTCTGCCTGTGTGTAATAGACGCGCAGAAAGAGAGTCTGAATCAGTCCCTCTAACTGCGCGCCTCTCACAGGCGAACGCGGGGGTTTTATTAAAATTCTAAAATCACAGTTTTATAGCAGGGGGTCTCCTGAGCTGAACAAAGTTTATTTCAGCCTTGGAGACCCCCTACTTCCCGAGTTACAGGCCCAGTTATGGGGTGCCGGTATCCCCGCCATGTTAAAATTGTGGGTCACGTGACCGCGGGACTAGAGGGATATGGGCACCCCATAACTGGGCCTGTAACTCGGGAAGTAGGGGGTGTGACGGTAGTGAGGGTTTGGCCCGGGATTAACGGGGTTACCCCCCAAGGGCCCCCCTCCAACCTCACCAGGGAGACAAGGGGTTAACTGGGCTGAGGCCCAGAAATGTGATTTAACCCTTGTTATAACATGAAAATGTATTTTCCCTTGTTCCCCTGTTCCATTGTAATGTCTGGTTAATCAGTGTCTGCATAACACACACACTGGGACTTAAGGGGTTAACTGTGTAAGCCCAGTGGGCTAATTAATGCGTTATCTGTGTATTCCCTTTGCCTCATGGGCCTGCAACTGCCTGTGTCAGCGTGTAAGTGGATTGCCTTGTATGGGTGGCCTCTTATGAGAAATAGCTGCAGGGCAGGGATGTCTGGAGCATGAGGGGAAAGGGGGGGAATATTTTAACCTGTCTTGCCTGCCAGCAAGGTATTCTTAGCTGGTGTCTTAGAGAAGAGAAGGTTTTAGAACCCCACATGATAGATGCAGATGGGGGACATATATTTTTGATATTTGTGCCTCACTGGGGCAATTTTACAATGCGCATCCCAAATGCTAATAACCTCTGCCTGCCTTTGTAATGCATGAGGAACCAAATGGTGCCTCATATGAGTCTATTCACGTTTGATATACACTTCCCGTGAGGAAGCTTGCATATCAACAGAGAGGTGTGACACCTAGTGATCAACAGGTAATTACCTAATTGTTTATGCGAGGAGCTACAAGCCTACTTCAAAAGGTTTTATTGATGGGGCCAGGGGGGGGCTACCCCAAACAGGATATCTGAATGGGTGACCTTATTAAATATAAGAATATTATGAGATGTCCTTGGCTGAACATGATAAGAATTACATATTTGTATTTGTGGGATTTAGCATATCTTTGGAAGTCTAAACACTGTATATGTACCTGCTGCTAAATGCCAGATATTAATATCTCTATTAATGTTCATATTACACTGTAATGTAGGGTCTCTCTGCGAGCGTCAGGTGTCAAGGATTGTATTAATATATCTCACCTGACTGTGTGTATTACGGAACGGAAGTTATGCAATGATTTGCAGTAAATATGAAACTTTGGTTGAGTTCTGAGAAACTGCAACCCCCTGCTATGATAATGAGCAGGAATGACAAGCCTGGTCATCAAAGGCTAAGTGGCTAATTGCTTATGCTTGGCCCAAACTGACCAAAAGAAAATTAACCAGAGTAAGTGTAACTTTTTACACTGGGACCTGGAAGTCCAAACCGAGCTTCAAAAGCTTGAAAGGGACGTTTGCTAGACGGCACGGCGCCGTATCTGGGAGAGAGGGGGTTAAAATGATATATAAGTCAGAACCACCTTTTACCCATTGTTGTTCATGTTGTTCATGCAAAGTTCTTCATTGTTCTTCATGCAAATGATCTTCATGCATGCATGTATCCTGCCTGTTTTGCTGTGATGTCAACTGAAATATGGGAGAAGTGGCCAGTCTCTAATCCTGATGGCTTTCTTGCCATAATCTTTACGTAAGTGTCTATATTTTGCCTGTTATTTGTACATATTTGCTGTGTTCACCTTTATCAAGGAATAAAATCACTTTATTATATCTTAAGTCTCGTCCCAGTTCAAACCCAGGTATATATATATTTATATATAGTTTTGGTGTAAATTACAACCTGTCACAAGCTACCGTGACAGGGGGTCTCCAAGGCTGAAATAAACTTTGTTCAGCTCAGGAGACCCCCTGCTCACACACACAATAAATAAAAATTAAAAATGTAAGCAGCTTCATTACCTTGATCTTCCAAAAAATCAGGGGAGCGTGTCTCGTAGCCATAAAATAAAGAAAACATTACATAGTGCAATAATGTTTTAAATCAGTGATTTGTGCAAAAAGGTTCAAAATTGACTACTTACATTGAAGCAATCAAAATCAAGTAGTCATCCAACTTAAGGGGTGGATGCACCCTGTGTATATGCAGCAGCCACCAGCCCCCAACCTCCAAGGAAAAAAGAAGAGACCATATAGTGTAGATGGTATTATATTAAAACAGGGAATACAAGAATGAAGGCTTACACTTCGTATGATCAGAGTAGGCAGTAATGAATTGCGGATAACGGGTGCTCAGTTGGCCGCGATCCCCTGAGTTCCTCGCTCTCCTCCGCCTCAACCGGAAACACACGCGTCCACGCCGGGGCTCCCGTCACGTCACTTCCGGTACAGTGGGAACCACCGGATCTGATGGTAAGGGTGGATCCTCAGTGTTCTTCCTCTCTGGTGTGGGCTGAAACACTCTACGCGTTTCGCCGTTATTGCTTACGGCTTCGTCAGGAGTATCTATTGGCTGCTAGATCTATCTATTGGCTGTTTAAATACTCTAAACCCCTCCCTCTTACTCACATCCTATTGGACAATAAATGTGACATCACAGATATAAACAAAGTGGGTGGGCATAGCTCATTGAATACAACCTCCCTTCCTAATATCAAAAAGGGGCAGAATTTATACATATAGTTGCCTAATGCGGCATATAAGCAAACAAAATATCAACATATTAAGATTATAAAAATATTAAAAATTATATTAAAAAGCTCAAAATCCTATTCTAAAATTAACTTTAATCACGATAATTGTGGTATTTCTCAAAAAAAAGGAGACATAAAAGAAAGCATAATTAATATAACATCACAACAAAAATGTTAATATAACATCACAAAAAATTATACATTATACTAACAATAAAGCAAATACACAAAACTTTAAAGAAACACTCCCAGTTCGATATCCACATTGAGTCCCCTAGGGGTTAAGGTTTTCAATGTGAAAATCCAGTAGGTCTCTAATAAAATGAATAAGGATAAATTCCCCTATTTACATCTCAGCCCTAATTTCTCGCTATGCACCATCCCGACTCTTGCGTTCCGCTGAAGGATGTCTTCTCTCTACCCCATTTGTGTCCAAAGCCCTCTCCCGCCTTCAACCTTTCTCACTGACTGCCCCACACCTCTGTAATGCCCTTCCCCTCAATACCCGACTAGCACCCTCTCTATCCACCTTTAAGACCCACAGTAAGCTCTTCAGAGCAGGGATTCCTTTTCCTAAATGTTACTTTTATGTCTAAAGCACTTATTCCCATGATCTGTTATTTGTGTTATTTGGTATTTATATGATTCTCACGTGTATTACTACTGTGATGCTGCTCTATGTGCATTGATGGCACTATATAAATAAAGACATACATACATATACATTTTATAACATTTATTGTAAGAATTTATTTTCACAATATATATGTATATCATGCATGAGATTATATGTTAGAGATTTATTATTTTTAGTATCATTTACGTGTCTATTGATTATATAGTGCCTTGGTCTATATGGCGTTAATTTGCCTTTTGTCTTGCATTGTTTGCTTTACCACATGTGGTCTGATTTACTTTACCAGATTGATATGTCACTACGATAGCCACTGGGTATTTAAGTATCACTGAGAACTTGCTAAGACATTCATCCTGATGAAGTCAAATTCCTGGTGTGACGAAACACGCAGGGTTACGACATCACGCAAAAACATGGAGGACGTTTTCTCTTGGTGCACAGCTCTACCTGTTGGAACTCGAAATACAGAACCTCATCTACATCCCAGATGGGCAGGGGCACAGTGGATCCGAGCTAGGAGGCTGCGAGTGGCTTATTGACATTGACTCCCAGGATCCCTCCGTATCAGCGATGGATCTGACTACTGCATTGGCATGACGGCAGTCGCTCAAGTGGATCTCCCAGAATCTAATCTCAACTGTTCTGGAGATTTGTACATTCCCTATCAGGATCTCATTATCAGCACTGGTTTTGCTGAGACTGCACATTTACATCTGACATCTCTGCAGCTTTCTCCTCTCTCCCTGCTTCATCAGGCTAAATCTGTTTTTATATAACATTCAATGCACCCCTCCCCCGTGTGTTTACTTCCCTTCCATCCTTTGCCCGTTTGATGCAAGATATGATCTTGTTTGCCTTTGCAGCTACTGCATGACTTTGGGCACTATTGCTATCTGCTGTCTACAAGCACGCCTAAAACCTTCTCCATCAATGATTCCCCCAATCTATCCCCATTTAATTTGAAAGACGCCTTTTTATTCTTGCATCCCAAATGCATAACCTTACATTTATCTGTATTAAAACGAAGTATCTACTGATAGAGAAAGCACGTAAAAATAATCAAACATGATGAAAAATGATATACAGTATGCATATTATGGCCAATGAAATTGTTATAACTGATCATTTGATGGTGTATCTCATAATCTTTGGATAAACAAACGAATACCCATTGAGGTGTGCAGTCGCAGGGCAAAGCGTGGCCGAAAATTATGTAAAAAATGATGTGTATAGCATAAAGAGTGGGGCAGAGGTGGGTGATAACCACTAAGGCCAAAGGTGAATCCCTGGCGTGTGTCAAAGGAGATGGACATGTCGACAGATGATCTAGAGAGGCCACGGGCATATTCCTCAAGAGATCAAGGACAACCACACAACAGCCGTCTTCCCTGGTCGGTGGAGAAGGATAAGATGTAGATTAAACATAGTACACCGGTAGGCATAAACCAAGTTGGGCAGGGATAGTATATGTGCAAGGATGCCCAGAGCACTGTACTCAGAAACACCCTAGCTCCAGTTCCTTATTAATCCCTCCTGGTGCCAATGTACCCAGTGCCCTAATCCATTTCGACACTCTGCGGTGCAACAGGCGCGCGAGGTTGCCACCCCGCCGGCTTTTTTCCCACACCATCAATAATTTGGTAACGGAGTTTTGGGTAACGTTGTGTCCGGCCTGTGAGAAATGGTGCGCCGGCTGGGGCCTCCTCATCGCCTCTCCGAATCGCAGCTTTATGCTGTCTAATCCTATGTTTGACATGTGTGGTTTCACCCACATACTCAGGACCACGTGGACATTTGATTAAGTATCTGACATTGCGGCATAAACACGTGTAGTATTTTTTAATGAAGGATTTTTGGCCGGTATGCGGATGAAAAAAGAGGTCTCCCTCCTGCATACTGCTGCATGGCCTGCAGCTGCAACACCTGTAGGCAGAGCCGCCAACAGAAATCGTGGGGCCCGGGACAAACATTTTAAGTAGGGCCCAACCCCCTCCGTCCCGGCGGTATTGGCCGCCAACCACCCCCCATTTCTCACTTCACGAGCCCCCTCTCTTCCCCCCCCCCCCCCATCCCATGTATTTCTCTACCTTCCGTCTCACCCCATCTCACTCTCCCGCCTCGCATGTATATCTTTCCCCTGCTTCTCAATCTTACTTGCCCCTTTTCCTCACTCACTCCCTCTCCTCTCCCTCTGTCAATTACTTCACGCTCACTCATTCTGCCCCAACACACACAATTTCCCCCACAAGATACTGTATATACCAAAAAACTTCCCACCCAATGCAAAAAACTTCCCACCCCCAAATACTTTTTTTTTTTAAATCCCCATCCCCCAAGTATATACTGTACAACCTCCCCCCCCCCCAAATGCATACAAAACCCCCACCCACCCACCTCAAAAAAAATTAATATATATATATATATTATATATTGTGACAGAAACCAGGGGATGGTAATAAATTCCATATATAGGGCTCCCAGGATACTGAACATTTTCTATCCTGTTTGGCCTGGGAGTGCAGCCTCAGAATGCATGCACTCCATTCCACAGTTTGGCAAGCGCTGGAACTGAGGGATGAGGGATCCAGACCAGAGTTTTTCTGCTGCCTGATTTCTGTCACCTGTCATGCTAATTAGAAATCAGGTATGTAAGACTGATATCCTGTTTCCTCTCCCCCTCTCCCCAAGAGCCTGGAGACAGGAAGGCTGCTGGACGCAGAGAGGGGAAAAGCCTCTCCCCAAACAGGTTAAATGATTATGTTCCTTTTTTGTCTAAAACTGAAAAGTACCTTGTTTTGTTGTTGGAAGTGGAAAAGCCACTTCCACCCTGAGTCAGGGAAAATCTAAGTTAAGTTATCGCTCAGGTGAGCAGCTTTTTGTTTTGATGTGTTTCTGTTGTATGCACTGTGGCAGTCTCAGTGCCTGGGACTGAATAAACCAGGCATAGCCTGTTTAAAGGAACAGCACGTGACACCTCATCATTTAACCTACCCTAAAAGGCCGTGTTCTAACAGTCCCGGACAAACGACGGAGCCCCGGAGTAAGCTGTTTGTCACATATGGTGGAGAATGCGGGCAGAACACTAAAAGGTCTGCGGGTTAAAGAACTTTGAAAAAAAAAAAAAAGGTTTTTTTTCTCCAAACAAGATGGAAGACGCGGTGAGTGTGCTGGTACGCAATGTCGCTGTCCAGAAAGACGCGAATGAAACCCAGCAACAGCTGTTAATAAACCAGCAACAGACAAATGCAGCCCTGCAAGAGGCTAATGCAAACCAGCAAGAGACGAATGCAGCCCTGCAAAAGGCGAGTGCAACCCAGCAACAGCTGTTAATAGCCCAGCAAGAGACTAATGCAAACCAGCAACAGACGAATGCAGCCCTGCAAGAGGCGAATGCAAACCAGCAAGAGACAAACCGTTTGCTGAGAGAGGAGCAACAACGGTTCGCTCAGGGCTTACAGCAGGAACTCGAGATCCTGAGGGAGACTATCAGTAACCTTCCACTGGCAGAGGCAGCCCCAGTCCCGAAAATGATCAGGGCAAGCCACTACCTTCAGAAGATGGGGCCCTCGGATGATGTGGAAACCTATCTTCTCACGTTTGAACGCACAGCACAGAGAGAGGGATGGCCAGAAGCTGAGTGGGCCAGTCGAATCGCACCCTTCTTAAGCGGCGAATCCCAGAAGGCTTACTTTGATCTAGAGCCAGCCGAAGCTAACGTCTATGCAAAATTGAAGTTCGAGATCCTCGCTTGCCTCGGCGTAACCATGGCTGTTCGTGCCCAAATGTTCCATGCATGGTCCTTCACGATGGATAAAGCCACCCGAAGCCAGATGTATGACCTCATCCACCTCGCTCTGAAGTGGCTACAACCCGAGATCAACTCAGCAAGCCACATCGTGGAACGGTTGGTCATGGACCAGTTCTTGAGGAAACTTCCCTCTGCCCTACGCCGTTGGGTCAGTCAGAGTGACCCCCACAATGCAGACGAGCTTGTGGCCCTCGTAGAAAGGTACAATGCAGCAGAAGAGCACCCGCAACCCATAGTCGTGGAGCAACCCCACTACCCAAGGTTCCAGGACTCTTCCAGAGACGGTAAAAGGGTACCAGGGTTAAGGGGGGCTGAAGAGCGACGACCGCCTTCACACAGCACCAGCAACAGTGGCTCGCACACTAAGGGCAACAGCCAACATGGGGAGCCGAAAAAAGGCTCTAAGTGGGACACAGACTATGTACCTAAATGTGTAAATTGTTATGAGAGGGGCCACACCGAGAAAGTCTGCCCACTAAATGCTGAACCCATGCAATGCAACAGCGTTGAACCTTATTCGCTGTGGTCCCAATGTATGGGCCCTAGCCCAGAGGACCCCTTGAATAACCATCTGTGAGCATTTGTAAAGGTTAATGGTAAGAGGGTTCGGGCACTTCTTGACTCTGGGAGCATGGTCACACTAGTGTACGAATACCTGTTGCCCATTAAGAAGAAACAGGTAAACAGTTCACAAAGAGTGGCAATTTGTTGTATACATGGGGATAATCATGAATATTCCACTGTTGATGTCTTTTTTTGAAACAGAGTTTGGTTCTTTAGATTTCAAAGTGGGTATTGTACCCAAACTGGCTGGCACATGATGTGTTAATAAGGACCGACTTTCCCCATTTTCTAAAAATGTGATCCTCCTCTCAGAATAGCTCCCAGAGTTCAATAGCGGACCATAACGAAGTAACAGAAGAAACAAATCTTTTCCCTTTTTCAGAAATAGAGGTTGACGAGGGCCCAAATAAGAAGGGGGAAAAGGAGGAGTGCTGTAAAATTCCCTTCCCCATGGCTACCTTGGTAGGGAATACCCCAAATCAAGATGTTGAACAGGCAATTACCACCCCAGAACAGGATAAGACCCTCGCTGACCTAGAGGTCAGTCCTGGGAGTTTTAAGAAGGCCCAGTGGGAAGACCCCACATTAGCAATAGCAAGGGGGAATATACGGGACCAGAATAGTACTCCTGGCCAACCAGATAGGTCACTTGCCTACCCCTACTTCGAGGTAGAGAATGACCTAGTATATCGGGTTGATAAAAGGAAATCAGTTACAACTAAACAATTGTTGGTACCACGGACGTTTCGTAATGTAGTATTACACCTCGCACATAGTCACCCATTGGGGGGACACCTAGGGGTGGAAAAGAAAAAAAAAGAAAAGGTTCTCCGAAGCTTCTATTGGCTGGGGTTCTGGCAGAAATTACAAATTATTGCTCCTCATGCCCAGAATGTCAGATCACCGCCCCGTTCAAAGCGTACCGTAGCCCATTGGTACCCCTTCCCATAATAGAGGTGCCATTTGACCGGATTGCTATGGATCTAGTAGGACCCCATATAAAGTCTGCTAGGGGACATCAGCATATATTGGTAATATTAGATTATGCCACCCGATATCCGGAGGCTGTTCCCCTACGTAGCACCTCTGCTAAAAACATAGCAAAAGAGTTAATAGTTCTGTTTACCCGGGTCGGAATTCCTAAAGAGATCTTAACTGACCAGGGAACACCATTTATGTCCCAAGTAACAAAAGAGTTACTGCACCGACACACTTTATTCGAGCAAATACCCAGTATGTACCTGGCAGATACCTGGAATGCGCCGCTCCTCACCTCTGACAAGCCCCGTTGCGTTTGCCTTCCCAGCCTGGGTTCATGCCTGGCTGATGGGCGGCTGATCTGTTAAATGATAATGATTAGGATTTAATAGGCTGCAATGCTTCGCGTGTCTACCAGATGGCATAAATTCATGAATTGTAATGCAGTATATATATATATACTGTGCAGTATTGCAGCCAGTGGGAATAAAATGCTTCAATCCCTGCCTGGAAAATAACCCAATATACTCGGGCAGAAAACAGTCACAAACCTCAATACACCCGGGTATACCCGAATTCGTGGGACTAGCCGAGCTCGAATAAAGTGTGTCGCCAGTGTATGTAAACGCCTAAAAATCAAGCATCTCAGAACCTCAGTCTATCATCCACAAACAGATGGTTTAGTGGAACGGTTCAATAAAACCTTAAAGAGCATGTTACATCGGGCGGTCGATAAGGATGGGAAAAACTGGGATTGTTTGTTACCATACCTGTTATTTGCCATTAGGGAAGTTCCCCAATCATCCACAGGCTTCTCCCCGTTTGAACTATTGTATGGCCGACACCCAAGGGGCTTACTAGATATAGCCAAAGAGACTTGGGAACACGAGATTACCCCTTACAGAAGTGTAATAGAACATGTTGCCCAGATGCAGGACCGCATAGCTGCAGTCCTACCTATAGTGAGGGAACACATGGAAAAAGCTCAAGAAGCACAGAGGAATACGTATAATAAGGGTGCTAGGGTCAGAATTTTTTTCCAGGCGATAGGGTGCTAGTTCTGGTTCCCACCGTAGAGAGTAAATTCCTTGCTAAGTGGCATGGGCCATATGAGGTCTTGGAAAGAGTGGGAGAAGTAAATTATAAGGCGAGACAGCCAGGTAGGAGGAAACCTGAGCAAATTTACCATATAAACCTACTTAAGCCCTGGAAAGATAGAGAGGTCTTGTTAACCCTAGTACCCCCAGGTCAGTCAGAGAATCGAGAAACTGACCCAGAGGTTAGCATAGCTGAAACCCTGTCCGTTGATCAGAAGTGAGAAGAAACAAAGAAGTCTTCTCTACACAGCCAGGTAGAACTAGCGTAATTGAACATGACCTAGTCTCTGAACCGGGGGTCCGAGTTAACCTTAAACCGTACCGAATCCCAGAGGCCAAAAGAGAGGCTATAAGTTTAGAGGTTAAAAAAATGCTAAAACTAGGTGTAATTGAGGAATCCCAAAGTGGGTGGAACAGCCCTATAGTCTTAGTCCCAAAGCCAGATGGTACAACAAGGTTTTGTAATGACTACCGGAAACTAAACGTGGTGTCAAAATTTGATACTTATCCTATGCCCAGGGTAGATGAACTTGTAGAGAGACTGGGCAAAGCCCGATATCTCACAACCCTAGACCTAACAAAAGGGTACTGGCAGGTTCCCCTCACAGAAAGGGCAAAAGAAAAGACAGCCTTCTCAACCCCAGATGGCCTCTTTCAGTATAGGGTGCTGCCTTTTGGCTTACATGGAGCTCCCGCCACATTCCAAAGAATGATGGATAAAATTTTAAAACCACATGCTCGGTATGCTGCCGCCTACCTGGATGATGTGGTAATCCATAGTGAAGATTGGCAATCCCACCTTCCAAAGGTCCAAGCTGTGCTCGACGCAGTTCGGTCTGCTGGACTAACTGCTAACCCCGCTAAATGCACTATTGGTCTGGAGGAGGCCAAGTATCTGGGGTATTCTATTGGCAGAGGTTTACTCAAACCCCAAACACTCAAAGTAGAGGCGATACAAAATTGGCCAAGGCCAGTTACAAAAAAACAAGTAAGGACCTTTTTGGGGTTAATTGGGTACTATAGAAGGTTTATTCCCAATTTTGCAACTAAGGCAACCCCACTAACCGACCTCACAAAAGCAAGAGGACCGCTAATGGTAAAGTGGTCCCCCGAAACCGAACAGGCCTTTAGAAGCCTGAAAGAAGCTCTCTGTGCCCAACCAGTGTTGGTCACACCTGACTTCTCCAAAGAGTTCGTAGTCCAAACCGATGCATCTGAGGTAGGGCTGGGGGCGGTACCCTCCCAGGAGTCTCAAGGTGAGGAGCACCCCATCCTTTATTTAAGTAGGAAACTAAATACCCAGGAGAAAAATTACTCCATAGTCGAGAAAGAGTGTCTCGCAATAAAATGGGCTGTAGAGACGCTCAAATACTACCTGTTGGGGAGAACATTCCGGTTGGTCACAGATCATGCACCCCTTACCTGGATGTGTCAAAACAGAGAAAAGAATGCTAGAGTGACCAGGTGGTTCCTAAGCCTACAACCCTTTAAATTTTCTGTGGAACACAGGTCAGGGCACAAACATGGCAATGCTGACGGGTTGTCAAGGATGCACTCCCTAATATTCATGGTCGCTCATCCCTCGAGGTCTGAGTTGGGGGGAGGATATGTGACAGAAACCAGGGGATGGTAATAAATTCCATATATAGGGCTCCCAGGATGCTGAACAGTTTCTATCCTGTTTGGCCTGGGAGTGCAGCCTCATAATACATGCACTCCATCCCACAGTTTGGCAAGCACTGGAACTAAGGGATGAGGGATCCAGACCAGAGTTTGTCTGCTGCCTGATTTCTGTCACCTGTCATGCTAATTAGAAATCAGGTATGTAAGACTGATTTCCTGTTTCCTCTCCCCCTCTCCCCAAGAGCCTGGAGACAGGAAGGCTGCTGGAAGCAGAGAGAGGAAAAGCCTCTCCCCAAACAGGTTAAATGATTCTGTTCCTTTTTTGTCTAAAACTGAAAAGTACCTTGTTTTGTTGTTGGAAGTGGAAAAGCCACTTCCACCCTGAGTCAGGGAAAATGTAAGTTAAGTTATCGCTCAGGTGAGCAGCTTTATGTTTTGATGCGTTTCTGTTGTATGCACTGTGGCAGTCTCAGTGCCTGGGACTGAATAAACCAGGCACAGCTTGTTTAAAGGAACAGCACTTGACGCCTCATCATTTAACCTACCGTAAAAGACCGTGTTCTAACAGTCCCGGACAAACGGCGGAGCCCTGGAGTAAGCTGTTTGTCACAATATATATATAATATAATATATA
Source organism: Ascaphus truei (assembly GCF_040206685.1). NCBI lineage: Eukaryota > Metazoa > Chordata > Amphibia > Anura > Ascaphidae > Ascaphus > Ascaphus truei. The sequence continues at coordinate 468,446,566 of NC_134484.1, forward strand.
CACGCACACACATATATATATCCAATCCATATAACAAATACCCCAAGCCCCCCAATCCATATAACAAATACCCCAAGCCCCCCAATCCATATAACAAATACCCCAAGCCCCCCAATCCATATAACAAATACCCCAAGCCCCCCAATCCATACAACAAATACCCCAAGCCCCCCAATCCATACAGCAAATACCCCAAGCCCCCCAATCCATACAGCAAATACCCCAAGCCCCCCAATCCATACAACAAATACCCCAAGCCCCTCAATCCATACAACAAATACCCCAAGACCCCCAATCCATACAACAAATACCCAAGCCCCCCAATCCATACAACAAATACCCCAAGCCCCCAATCCATACAACAAATACCCCAAGCCCCCCAATCCATACAACAAATACCCCAACACCCTCAATACATATAAAAATATCACAATACATAGATATATACATACATATATATATATAAATCAGACTTGCCTGCAGGGGGGGGGGATCGCGGTGGTGCTGGGGGGGCGCTGCTGCGGGGGGCCGATGCTGGGGGGAGGCTGGTACGGGGGTGTCCGGCGGCTGCGTGGGAGTGTCCAGCGGCTGCGTGGGGTTTTCTGGCAGCTCCGTGGGGTTTTCTGGCGGCTGTGGGGGGTGTCCAGCGGCTGCGGGGGGTGTCCGGCAGCTGCGGAGGTGTGTCCGGCGGCTGCGGGGGGTTATCCGGCGGCTGCGGGGGGTGTCCAATGGCTGCGGGGGTGTGGCGGTACAGCAGGTGACCCGGCAGCTGGTCACAGCGGTTGCCGCTGGCGCTGCTGCAGGCACGCCATGTGTGTGCTGCGGGGGTGGGGCCGATGCTGGCCCGATGCTGCGAGGGGGGGATGTCGGGACGGCCTGGTGGGGAGGGGGGGTAGCGTGACGGCGGCAGGGGAGGGGGGGGAGGAGGAGGTGGCAGTGCTGCGAGGGACCCGGCGGCTGGTAACAGCAGTTGCCGCCGGCCCCGCTGCACCTGTCACCCAATGCTGCTCCCGCGCGCGCCGGGCCTCCCTCTCACGCCGGCGCGCCGGAAGCCTTAACCCACCCTATTTCCGGCGCTGCCAACAGTGAGACCCGGCGCCGCAGAGGTTTTTTTTTCAATTAACTGGCGCCCGGCCGCGCAGGGGGCCCAGACGGCCGGGCCCCCCTGACCCACGGACGCCAGTGCCCTTTGTCCCCCGCTGTTGGCGGCCCTGCCTGTAGGATCCTAATTTTGGAGTTCCTAGAAAAGTTTGACATTTGCTTTTACCGCCTAAGTCTGCTCTAATCAAACGATCTCTTAGATTTCATCCTCTTTTGTACGAGAACAAAGGTTTATCTGTGAGTTAATGTTCAGGCTTGAAATTGTCCTATCTTCAATCTGCAGCTCCACCTGCTGGCAGGAATGTACAGTGCAGCACATAGCTTGTCTCTTCTCTGCTGCCGGCCACAGCCCAACTTGTTCAAATCTGACCGGCCCGGAGGGAAATCACCCCCTTGTTCCCCTGGCCAGTCCGCCCCGGCTAATGAGACAAATGAATATGCATTATTATTTTTCATTAGGGTATTTGTGCACCCACAGTTTGCCTTCATAATAAGGGAACTTTGCTACTGGATCAGGCCAGTTTTTTATTGCACTGAACCACAAAAAAACTGTATGCTTCATTCTTTAACCCCTTCAGGGCACTTTCACATATTTCACTAAGTTTAGTCCATAGGACAGTAAAAAATTGTTTTTATTCAGTGCAGGTACCTGCTATATGGAGATTACCTTAATGAGGTTGGCATGCTTTAATCATGTATTGATCAAAAGGTAGAGAAAATGAGACAGGCAGTCTCACACTCCCCTGGTGAGAGAGAACCTGTTGCTAAAAATTTTGAATCCCACCACTGCGTACAGTACGTTAACAGCGCTATAAATGCCAAAAACAGACTCCGGAAGGACCGGGAGGACCGGGGCGGAGGTGGGTGGGTCCCCCTGGTGCCGCGGCAGGCAGCTAGTGGTAGGCTAGCCTACGCTGCTATGCAAGAGGAAGCGCAGCGCACTCTCATTGGTAGCACTCGGGAATGAGGTGGCTCTCATTGGTAGCACTACCAATGAGAGCCGCCTCACTCCCAAGTCGGGACCAATATGTGCTGTGGCCGGGCCCGCCATTGCGATGCGGCGGCGCCGGTGCCAACAAGTCCACTCATCATTAGTAGCTGAGCGCTATCAATGAGAGCCGCCGCCGTCCCTTGATGACCCAGTCCCTGAGTCGGACCAATCATGGTCCGACTCGAACCTCCACACTCATCACGTGGCCTCCCGCCCATCATGCTCCTGCCTCCTCTGACTCGTCATCAATTTGCGCAGGCTCACAGTTCAGAGAGTCTGCTGAAGAGTGAAGACCAATAATCCAATAATCCACAGACCACAGTAGTTTTGCTGCCTCAGGGGGCAGGAGGTAGCATTTGGAATTGGCAACAATTTGAAAATTAGGGTACAAAGACAACACAATGTTTCGCTGGGTGGCAGTGCCACCACATGCATCATGGTGGCTATTTATTAAGCTGAGCCTAATAGAGTGTGAGAAAGATTCTGAGAGAATGGAGAAATATTGTGGAAAAGCAAGACAGGGGCAGGGTGAGAGTGAGAGAGCAGCGAGAGAGTAAAAGTAAAATAGATACAGCAAAAGAGAGACAAAGGAGCATGATGCTACCATGGATGGAAAAAGAAAGATGGGGAGAGAGAGGGAGCACATGATAGTAAAAACCCTGCGCTGTGTCTTGTGTGTTGTTGAAAAAACTAGGAGAAGCAGACAGTAAAAAACAAGGGAAAGCAAGCAAGCACCCAGAAAAACGGGGGAGCGGAAGATGTGGGATTATATCTGTGAATGATGTGGATGCCATCCAATGCTAAGGCAAGTGCTGTGGGGTTATAACTGGTGCTGTGCGGCAAGTGTTTTGGGTGCAATCTGCTGCTGTGGGTGCAATCTAGTGCTGTGGCAAGTGAAATCTGGCACTACAGTATATATATATATAGTGTGTGTGTACAGTCATACTAATAAGTGCTCCCACATAGCTCGTAGGTCGCAGCACGCCCCGTTCCACAGCGGAACGGGATGGACCCCAGGGGAAACCCTATTGGGTGAGGGTTATATAAAGAAAAAAATCTGTTTTCCTTGCTTTTTTGAAAAAGAGTTGGTTTTGCAGCACTGAAGGGTCTTTTTTGATTAGAAGTATATATACCCACCCACCCACACTGTGTGCCACACACATACACTTTTCCTTTTTCAAGTTTCTATTACTGCATACAGGGCTGTATTCAATAAATAGTGCATTGTAGGGGAGTTATTTGAAATTCACAAATCTCATCTTACCAATATAACTATGCATTATGCAAGGAAAGCCTGGATCTCCTAGCAGGAGAACTTTAAAGGGATTGTTCAACTCCCTGCAGCTCATCTACAACCCACAGTTTATTCAATACCGCCAGCCCGGTGATGAGCAGAGTATTTAATGATCCCCATTTCTTTTTCTTGTGCCCCACCTGACACACATCATGTCGGAGGATCCTGCGCAGAGAAGCAGCCTTAAAAAGTAGTAGAACGGCTGGAATTTCTGCACTTAAGCGCCAGAGTGACATGGCAAGTTCTCCAGGCACCCACCAGATCCTGCAACCCTGAGTAGCTGCTCTTTTTATATGTCATAACTACACTTTCACAATTGCTTTATTAACCTTCAAGCTTTCTCAAATTTGCTTGAAAATTCACCTTTTGCCCACTCTTTTTTTCAATTTTTTCTCGGGGGAGAACCCCCCTTATGCTGGTGGGGCTCGCTCGCCACAGTGTACTCACCACCACTTTTAAATCGGGCACTGGGCGTTAAAATTATGCCCCTTCCCCCCCTGAAAAAATTTCTGCGGACGCCCATGCTTGCCCCCCTTGTTGTTCACTGCACTTTTATCCCTTGCTTTTGCTTTTTTTCCCTCCCCCTCCAGCTCCTTTTTTTTTTATGACGCTCAGTATACTTGTGTTACACATTTTGCATTCTGTGCCTCACTTAGCACTATTGTCTGTGCTTATGCGCTGTATTGTATTCTTGCCTGTCGGCATAGATTGATGATGTGCCTTCATTGTTTCCACCGCAGAGTTTCCTGTGGTGACTTTGTTTCTTAGTCAAATATATTTTCCATATCTTAAGAAACGTGTATTCATTATTTACCTATGAGTGCTGGGAACCCAGTTGGCTGTTAGGGTAAGAGTGTAGTTTTTACTATAATGCTTTACTAGCCACAGAGGTGGCCAAGGGTGTTAGATTGTGTAGTTTCTTTTTAAATTGTATTAACCCCTTTGGTGCCTGTGTTACACTTTGCTAACCATAGGCATCAACGTTGTTCATGTTATTTCTATCATAAGGTTCTGTAATAACAAATATTACAGAAGCCTATGATAGAAATATTATTCAAGCGATTGCGATGCATTATTATTAATGGTTGCATTCATTCCTGCATCGTGACTTTGGGTAAAATATCGCACCCAGTAAATTATTAACATAATCTTGATGAATTCCATTTTAAAATTGCAGTAATAAGACACGTTATATATTAACTATTTTAACGGAGTTTGCTGTATCTGGACCTACAGATGTACCAGATTGGTGGATGTACCATGTGATTTTATCAAGATTGGTAGAAAAGTTATTCTCTGCCAAACTTGATGCCTGGACACATGGTACTCATGGCCTGTCACGTCCATTTGACAGGAAGAAGACGGCGTGGCAACATCTCCTCCTTGTAACGCTCCCGCTACCCGCAAACAAGGCAGGACCCCGGCACTGAGGTGGAATGGTACAAAACCACGCATGCACAGCAGCGGAAGCGTGTCTGGAAGGCGGATTCTCTAGCGCTGCCGGGTCTGGGTTGGAGAGAGAGGGTTAATCGATATACTCGCGGGTCCTGGGGTTGGAGATGGTAGAATAGTAGAAGTCCTTTTAGCCGTGGTCTGGGAGTGTAGATAGGAGAATGGTCCAATTCCATGTAGCCATGATCAAGAGTTGGAGAAGTTGTCGTAGTCAAGGGTAAGACGAGGTCAATATCCAGAGGGGGTTCCTTTACAAGCCGGGTCGGTACACAAGAGGTTAAACTGCAAGACAAGACAGGCTAAAATAAAATAAATATTTCTATACATTCACGATAATCATAATCATTGAAACACCCCCCCCTTATCAGATTTACATATTAAATTCAGGAAGGTGTGGATAAACATTTCTATTCACGTTGTAAGGCTTGTGTGTGAAGTGGTGGGGGGGGGGGGGGAGTGGTTGAAGGGCCAAGAAGGGCTAAACAGATTAACATATTAAATTCGGGAAGGGATTATCACACTTGTGCATGCATTACAGTAAACAAAGAAATATTTTCAAGAGGTCATCATAATGTTTTGATCCCCACACCCCCAAATAAAAATCACAGTATGCCACCCACATCATAAAGCATGTGCATGACTAGTGTAGAATTAAAAAGCTACAGTACTGATTGATGATCAGAATATCAAGAATTGTTACAGTATGCAGACACAGCACATGTCGAGAAACGGAAAAAAAAATAACAAAAAAACCCCTTTTTTTCAGACTTGAACTTCTAATTGAATGGGAAGTTATACACGCATGCACATTAATAATCAACAAGGTCCCACCCAAAGAGAATTACACGCAGGCGCAGAAATGTGAGAGCAGGCTCACCCGGGAAGATTACAGCCACAAAGCCAACCATTTGAAAATTAATGGTTTGTGATAAGAAGTTGAAATCCTTGAGACTTGTGTGTATGCGGGGGGGAGGGGATTAAACCTGTAGTTCAAAGAAATATTTTCAAAAGGTCATCATAATGTTTAGATCCCCACACCCCCAAATAAAAATCACAGTATGCCACCCACGTCATAAAGCATGTGCATGACTAGTGTAGAATTAAAAAGCTACATGTCACGCTTGTGCTCTCCACACAAGCGAGAGAGAGAAAGGGAAGGACCCGATAGCAAGGTGGGGAGGCCGCAGGGGATACGAAGGGAGTAAGTTGCCGTGCAGCTGGGGGATCGGCGCACATAGTCACGTGACCGCGCCGCGCGCATGAGAATGCGCGACGCGTCCAGAGGTGCGGTGCCTACTTAGAGACACGAGTGATCCAGCTGCACGCACGCGCACGCTCTTACAGCAGAGCGCGAGTGCGCGCGCTCTCAGGCACCAACGCAGGGATTGTGGGAAGTCAACGCTTCAGCACAGGAGGCTGGAAACGGAAACCAGGAACATGGAACAGGGACAAGGGCATGGAGTCCAGAGCACAAGGTAACATCCAGAGAAGGATTGCTTCTTGGGGGACGTCCAGCCTCCTTAAAGGCATAGTGCCAGAAACAGCAAGGTGCAGCGAAACTAAACATAACATAAGGGTTCTTAGTCTAATCCATTGGCCAAGGAATTATAAGCCTGCTACCACGACAAGGTGAACCCTACTAAGCAGGTACCTACACTACCCAATGGTAAACTAACCTCAGTAGTATAAGAGTGACTGTCCCAGTCTTCCGGAATCCACAGGAGATAAGTAAAGGTCCCAAGGAGGTCCAGGCAGGAGCAGTATACGATGACTACTAGCAGGCACCAGGGCAGGCAGCAAATGACTAAATGCAAAGAGAAAGTCAAAGAGAGGCTTACTTCCTGTCAGGAGGAAGAGGGCAGGATTTGCCAGAAAGCAAGATGGCGTTGCTAGCGTTAGAATACTTAAAGACACAGGATCTTGACTCACAGCTAGAGGGCGGCGATCAGAAGTAAACGGGTAAGGAAGGAACACACCGCAGGGGCCGTGTTCCGCGCATCGTTACAGTACCCCCCTCTTAAGGATCGAACTCCGAGCGATCCAACAGACTAAGGGGCAGCGATGCATAGGAACATAGACTCGCAGCTAGAGGGCAGCACCCGCCACACAGAGAATCAACAGGGGATCTTGACTCGCAGCTAGAGGGCGGCGCACACCATACAGGGAGACATCAGGGAAACTAGGCAAAAGGGCAACGCCCACCACACAGAGAATCAACAGGGGATCTTGACTCGCAGCTGGAGGGCAGCGCACGCCGACATGTGTACGTGCCACGCGCTTGAGAATGCGCGACGTGCCCGAGGGTGGCCGGGCTACGTGGTACGAGTAGGAAACCGTGGGTGCGTGCTTGCTCTATAAGGAGAGCGGGAACTGAGATGCGGCAGGTAAGGAGGGAGCACGCCGCAGGGGGCGTGTTCCTTGATTCCTTACAGTATCCCCCCTTCAGGATCGGACTCCGAACGATCCTTACTAGACTAGGGGGGACTATAGGATCTCTCAACGTTACAGGGGTACAGGAACCAGGAACATGGACATGAGAAAAGGCGGGGCCACCTCTGTGGGTCCGTTTGTTTGGCCGAGCATAATGTCACGCTTGTGCTCTCCTCACAAGCGCAGGGAAGAAAGGGAAGGACCCGTCAGCGAGGTGGGGAGGCCGCAGGGGATACGTAGGGAGTAAGTTGCCGCGCAGCTTGGGATCGGTGCACGTGCTCACGTGACCGCGTCGTGCGCATGAGAATGCGCGACACGTCCGGAGGTGCGGTGCCTACTCAGAGACACGAGTGATCCAGCTGCACGCGCGTGCACGCTCTGACAGCAGAGCGGGAGTGCGCGTGCTCTCAGGCACCAACGCGGGGGTTGTGGGAAGTCAACGCTTCAGCACAGGAGGCTGGAAACGGAAACCAGGAACATGGAACAGGGACAAGGGCATGGAGTCCAGAGCACAAGGTAACATCCAGAGAAGGATTGCTTCTTGGAGGACGTCCAGCCTCCTTAAAGGCACAGTGCCAGAAACAGCAAGGTGCAGCGAAACTAAACATAACATAAGGGTTCTTAGTCTAATCCATTGGCCAAGGAATTATAAGCCTGCTACCACGACAAGGTGGTACCTACAGTAGGTAGGTACACTAGTGTAGGTACCAAGCAGGTACCTACACTACCCGACGGTAAACTAACCTCAGTAGTATAAGAGTGACTGTCCCAGTCTTCCGGAATCCACAGGATATATTTAAAGGTCCCAAGGAGGTCCAGACAGGAACAGTATGCGATGAGTACTAGCAGGCTCCAGGGCAGGCAGCAAATGACTAAATGCAAAGAGAAAGTCAAAGAGAGGCTTACTTCCTGTCAGGAGGAAGAGGGCAGGATTTGCCAGAAAGCAAGATGGCGTTGCTAGCATCAGAATCCTTAAAGACACAGGATCTTGACTCACAGCTAGAGGGCGGCGATCAGAAGTAAACGGGTAAAGAAGGAACACGCCGCAGGGGGCGTGTTCCACGCATCGTTGCACTACAGTACTGATTGATGATCAGAATATCAAGAATTGTTATGCAGGCACAGCACGTCGAGAAACGGAAAAAAAAATCGGGGCTCCAGAGGTTCACTAGAATTTGGAGTAGGGGAAGACAAGGTTGCAGGCCTGAGGATTCTGGAATGAGACAGCTGGAGCGAGACTGAGTCTATTTTTTGAGTCAAGGAGGTTACTTGTTTCTCCAAGTACTGGCGGTGCTCGGCAATGGAGGACAGTGCTTGGCCCACCTCTGGTGGGTCCATGTTTGTTGGGCTCAGCATACTGTAAAGCTTGCGCTACCCACAAACAAGGCAGGACCCCGGCACTGTGGTGGAAGGGTACAAAACCACGCACCCACAGCAGCGGAAGCGTGCCTGGAAGGCGGATTGTCTAGGGTTGCCGGGTCTGTGTTGGAGAGAGGGTTAATCGATATACTGTACTCGCCGGGTCTTGGGGTTGGAGATGATAGAATTGTAGAAGTCCGTTTAGCCGTGGTCTGGGAGTGTAGATAGGAGAATGGTCCAATTCCATGTAGCCGTGATCAAGAGTTGGAGAAGTCACTGTAGTCGAGGGTAAGCCGAGGTCAATATCCAGAGGGGGTTCCTTTACAAGCCGGGTCGGTACACAAAAGGTTAAACTGCAAGACGACAGGATCAAGGCAAGGCACAACTGTGGAAAGCAACAAGGCTACAAGAGGTTATGCTGAGCACTGACTGAGAACAGGAACAGGAACTAAATAGCAACAGGAAAAAAATAGGAGCGGGGCGGAGCAGACATGCGGCCCCAGCGGAGGCTGGGATAGGTCACAGGAGACAAGGGGCAATTTAGTGCTTGACACATAGCTGGGGATCGTTGCGAGGGAGGCGCGGTGCGTCAGTGGAGGGGTAGCCAAGCTCTGTGACAGTGGCAGAAGAGGAGCGGGTGCGCACGCGCTCTGTAAATGCAGCAGGGGTGCGCGCACGAGCGGAGAGGGGAGCGGAGGCAGTGGCAGCTGCGGTACTATTGCCAGGTAAGGAGGGAAAACGCCGAAAGGGACGTGTTCCCTGATTCCTTACACCAATATTGTAAAGGGAGGTGGAGAACTTGATTGGTGGGGAATCTTTTGTGGAGGGTCCTGCCGGCGAGGGGGTAGTTTGATGGAATGCTAGCCCAAGGTATATGAGCGGACACCCTTGAGGTAAAGTCTCTGGCAGATGAATAACCCGATGGATATCCTTGGAGCATATCTCTTGTTCAGTAGACAGGTGTGCAGCACTGCATTAACCAGTAGGGTCATATTTGTGACCTGGGATGCTCCTGAGTGATGATCGGTAGCGCCTCCACCTCTATGGGATTCTACTGTGTGGAATACCCCTGTTACAGGACACATAAGGAATTACACACTGATATAACATAATGGTTTTACTATAGGCAACCAGAAGTAACTCACACAATATATATATACACTATGGGCCGTGTGCTTTCCTCTTTTTTCTTTTATATATATATATATATATCAATATATATGGCAAGAGAAGAAGTGAATAAAGTAGCGCCACTCATAGACCAGTGAAAAATAATAATAATAATAATAATAAACCCCTTTCAAAGTGTTAAAAATCAAAATGCAAAACAATCTTATAATGAGTATAACATATACAATTAATATAAACAAACTAAAATATACACTCAAACGTATAAAAATATATATTGAAAAATGTTAGTACAGTCCAAGTGTAAATGTCCAAAACCCCAGAATAAGTCCTGATAAGTAATGCAGGAAAACTGTACAGAATCCAAGGGTCCACGGCTGCTCTCAAATAGAAGAACCACTTCCAAGGCAGAATCTATAGATACAAAAAGAAGACAGAGAGCGCACGCCCCATAGTGTGATCCTGTACATTTAATATAGGGAAGGGAATGGTGGAGGGATTAAAAACACTTACAAAGTATAAGTGATAAACAGGCAATTTGTGATAAAAAGATCACCAACAATGCAGGAACCGTCCCGTGACGTGCTCGCAGTCCAAATGGAATCTCTGGGCAACACCCGACAACACGATCGATTGAAGTCCTCCCCTATTTATCTAAGGGGAGTTATATTGGGACTTTCTATTCTATGGTTCATAGTGATCTTCAACAATTATGCAAAGATCAACGATCTAAACCTTTGAAGAAAAATCTCTCCTGCGGCGAACAGTTAGCTATTTATCAATTACAAAATAATTTTAATTTAGTGATTCGCCAGGCAGATAAGGGAGGTGGGATAGTGCTTCAGGATAAGTCGGAATATATCAATGAAGCACACCGCCTCCTTTTAGATGAGTCTTCTTATGTCAAATTATGATCTGACACCACTGTTATCTATCAAGCAGAACTTTTGATATTAGTCAAAGAAGCTAAGACCAACAGTATTCTTACTGATATTGAATTTAAATATTTATTTATTAAACATCCCCGGGTTCCTATTTTTTTATCATTTGCCCAAGGTGCACAAATCCCTCACTTCTCCCCCTGGCAGACCCATAGTGTCAGGAACAGACTTGATGACATCGAATCTGTCCCAATATGTTGATTATTATCTTCAGACCCATGTATCATCTTTGAGGTCACATGTTAGGGACAGTTTGCATGTCATCAACGGTCTCGGGCATCCAGTGGCGACCATCGTTTGTATGGGCCACTTGTGATATAACATCTTTAGACACTTGTATAAAACATTCAAAAGGTCGGTCAGCGGTTAAACACTTTTTATGTGGTGATAATGGGTTATCTGAGACACAAAATAAATTTATTCTTTCTTTTATTGAATTTATTTTAACGCACAACTATTTTTTGTTGCAGTCACAATATTATTTACAGGTCTGTGGAACGGCCATGGGAACGAGATTCGCGCCCAGTTATGCCAACTTGTTTATGGGTTGTTGGGAGGACAAACATGTTTGAACCAACAACCCATATGGTGCGGGCCTCGTCTACTATGACCGTTTCATAGACGATATTTTGATTATTTGGGATACCATTTTTGGTGATATTCACGATTTATTCACTCATTTTTCTTTGAATACTTTTGGTCTGTTCTTCACATCAGTGGTAGATCCTAAATCCATTGTTTTTCTTGATCTTTGTCTAAAAGTTGATTCGAACAATGAAATACAGACAGATGTACATATTAAGGAAGTAGCGTCCAACAGCTACCTTCATGTTAAGAGCAGTCACCATCAAGGCTGGCTAAAAAATATTCCATACAGACAATTTGGTAGTCTTAAATGCAATTGCTCCACTGATCTAGATTTCACTGTTCAATCTAATATTATGAAAGCCAAATTAATTGAAAAGGGATATGACACTATTCTTGTGGAAGATTCTTTTGTACGAGCAGCGGATCTTGATCGCAATACTCTGCTTCAAGCAACAAAAGATAAATATGTAAATAGATCTTTATCTAATATTCAATCTTCCTCTAGGGAATGTATGTAATTTTCTACAAAGTTTAGCCAGTCGCATAAGTCTGTCAGGTCGATAATGAATAGGCACTGGGACATTTTGAGAAAAGATCCGGTTTTGGGAACACATCTGGATGAAAAACCCTCCATTATATACAGAAGGGCGGAATGTCATAAAACCATCTTGGCTCCTACTAAATTGCGTTCTTTACCCACCTTTGGTTTTATTACCAAACCATCAGGACATTTCAAATGCAACAGAGGGAGATGTCTCACTTGCACTTTTTTTTACTAACACAAAAGAACTTTACATCTTTTTCTAATGGTGAGACATTTGTGGTTAAAGGCTTTATAAATTGCCAAACTCCTTTTGTCATATATCTTATTCATTGTGCTTGCGGCCTACAATTTGTAGGCCATACTACACGCCCTCTTTGCACCAGATTTTTAGATCACCGGAGAAATGTCATGAATGGTATTACAAACCATCATCTGTCAAGACATCATCTCTTGTGTCATAATAAATCTACTGATGGCATGAAAGTCATGGGTTTAGAACAGGCCTGCACAACATACGGCCCACGGGCCGTATGCGGCTCGCCTGGCCTCTCTGTGCAGCCCGCGATGAGTCCGGCCGGGCGCCAGTTAATTAAAAAAAAAAGTTTAAAAAATGGCGGCGATTCCTTGCGGTCCCGGCGCGCATGCGCAGGGCCCTCTCCCGCCCCTCCCTGTTCCCTCCCCCCCCCACTCGCAACGTGGGACGGAGGGGGAAGTAACAGCCAGCTGAGCTCTTCTGCGGCCACTCCCCCCCCCTGCTCCCAATGTGGGACAGAGGGGGAAGTAACAGCCAGCTGAGCTCTTCTGCGGCTGCTCCCCCCCCTGCTCCCAATGTGGATATGTGCAGGGGGGGTGATGTGAGGTGTAGGAGGGTGAGGTGAGGTGCAGGGGAGTGAGGTGCAGGGGAGTGAGGTGCAGGGGGGTGATGTGAAGGGGGGGTGATGTGAAGGGGGGGTGATGTGCAGGGGGGGTGATGTGCAGTGGGGGTGATGTGCAGTGGAGGTGATGTGCAGGGGGGTGATGTGAAGGGGGGTGTGATGTGAAGGGGGGTGTGATGTGCAGGGGAGGTGATGTGCAGTGGAGGTGATGTGCAGGGGGGTTGATGTGAAGGGGGGGTCATGTGCAGGGGGGTGATGTGCAGGGGGTGATGTGAAGGGGGGGGTGATGTGCAGGGGAGGTTAGGTGCAGGGGGGGTGATGTGAAGGGGGGTCATGTGCAGGGGGGTGATGTGCAGGGGGTGATGTGAAGGGGGGGGTGATGTGCAGGGGAGGTGAGGTTCAGGGGGGGTGATGTGAAGGGGGGGTGATGTGCAGGTGTGGTCATGTGAAGGGGGGGGTTCATGTGCAGGGGAGATGATGTACAGGGGGGTGATGTGCAGGGGGTGATGTGCAGGGGAGGTGATGTGCAGGGGAGGTGATGTGCAGGGGGGGTGATGTGCAGTGGAGGTGATGTGCAGTGGAGGTGATGTGCAGTGGAGGTGATGTGCAGGGGGGTGATGTGCAGGGGGGGTGATGTGCAGTGGCGGTGATGTACAGTGGAGGTGATGTGCAGGGGAGGTGATGTACAGGGGAGGTGATGGGCAGGGGGGTGATGTGCAGGGGGGTGATGTGCAGGGGGGTGATGTGCAGGAGGGTGATGTGCAGGGGGGTGAGGTGCAGGAGGGGTGATGTGCAGTGGAGGTGATGTGCAGGGGGGTTGATGTGAAGGGGGGGTCATGTGCAGGGGGGTGATGTGCAGGAGGGTGATGTGCAGGGGGGTGAGGTGCAGGAGGGGTGATGTGCAGGGAGGTGATGTGAAGGGGGGGTCATGTGCAGGGGAGGTGATGTGCAGGAGGGGTGATGTGAGGTGCAGGGGATGAGGTGCAGGGCGTGATTGGAAGTGCAGGGGGGGTCATTGGAGGTGCAGGGGGGGTGATGTGAAGGGGGGGTGATGTCAAGGGGGGTGATGTGAAGGGGGGGGTCATGTGCAGGGGAGGTGATGTGAATGGGAGGTGATGTGCAGGAGGGGGGATGTGCAGGAGGGGTGAGGTGAGGTGCAGGGGGTGAGGTGCAGGGGGTGATTGGAGGTGCGGGGGGGTCATTGGAGGTGCAGGGGGGTGATTGGAAGTACAGGGGGGGTGATTGGAGGTGCAGCAGGCTGTGATTGGAGGTTTAGGGGTGGTGAATGGAGGTGCAGGGGGGGTGATTGGAGGTGCAGGTGGGGTGATTGGAGGTACAGGGGGGTGATTGGAGGTGCAGGGGGGGTGATTTGAGGTGCAGGGGGGTGATTGGAGGTGCAGAGGGGGTGATTGGAGGTGCAGGGGGCTGTGATTGGAGGTTTAGGGGCGGTGAATGGAGGTGCAGGGGGGTGATTGGAGGTGCAGGGGGGGTGATTGGAGGTGCAGGGGGGTGATTGGAGGTGTAGGGGGGGTGATTGGAGGTACAGGGGGGGTGATTGGAGGTGCAGGGGGTGATTGGAGGTGCAGGGGGGTGATTGGAGGTGCAGAGGGGGTGATTGGAGGTGCAGGGGGCTGTGATTGGAGGTTTAGGGGGGTGATTGGAGGTGCAGGGGGGTGATTGGAGTTGCAGGGGGGGTCATTGGAGGTGTAGGGGGGGTGATTTGAGGTGTAGGGGGGGAGATTGGAGGTGTAGGGGGGTGATTGGAGGTGTAGGGGGGTGATTGGAGGTGTGGGGGGGTGATTGGAGGTGCAGTGGGGGTGATTGGAGGTGTGGGGGGGTGATTGGATAATGCAACGGGGGAGAATGATGTGAGGTGCAGAGGGGAGAGTGATGTGAGGTGCAGGGGGAGAGAGTGATGTGAGGTGCAGGGGGGAGAGTGATGTGAGGTGCAGGGGGGGAGAGTTATGTGAGGTGCAGAGGGGAGAGTGATGTGAGGTGCAGGGGGGGGAGAATGATGTGAGATGCAGGGGGGGAGAATGTTGTGAGGTGCAGGGGGGGTGGGATGTGTGTGGTGTGCAGGGGGGTATTGTGTGTTTGATGTGGAGGGGAGTATTATGTGTGGGTGAGGGTGAGAGATGGGGGTATGAGAGATAGATGGGGAGTATCGCAAAGGTTGGTAGTGAGGGGTTCTGGGGGAGATATGAGGATGATGATGAGAGGTGCTGGAGAGATGATGATGATGATGATGATGATGATGATGATGATGATGATGATGATGATGATGATGATGATGATGATGATGATGATGATGATGATGATGATTATTTTACCCGTGCGGCCCAATTTTTTTTTTCCTTGGAGCAGTTCGGCCCTTCTCGCTTTACGAGTTGTGCAGGCCTGGTTTAGAACATATTCCGTCCTCTGTGTTGGCAGGAAATAGGGTCAAAATGCTCTCTCGTAGGGAAACCTACTACATTTTCAAGCTCAATTGCTTGACACCCAATGGTTTAAATGAAAAATTGGACACTAGTACCATTGTCTAGTGTCCTTCTTTCCTTTAAGGTTTGTCTGTCCATTTATCTCTATCTTTTGTTCTGATTTTCACAATTTGGTATTAAAATTATTATAAGATTTGTTATTATTTGAATGTATATATATGTTACATACACATTTTTTCATATATATTTTTTTGTGGGATCTATGTGCCTACATTCTGTTGGTGTTTATATTTATGATAATGTTTATAGGTTTATTTTTATTTTTATATCTTATATTTAGGTTATATATATATATATATATATATATATATATATATATATATATGTATATTGTGACAAACGCCCCTCTTTTGTAGTGCTGACGTCTGTCTGGGTTCTTCCCGACACAGTCTTCTAGGGTTATTTAATACAAAAAACAGGATCATGCAAAGTATTAAGCTGCTTAACTCAGGCTTCTGCCTGCTTTATTTTCATCCAAGTAAGGTACTGCAGCTTTAACATGTGTAGGTTAGAGGTACTCAGATACTTTCATTCAGCAGTTCACTCATTTCATTGTTACAGTATTTCCCACACTGTTATTTCAAGTAAAAAGAAACCAAATTATATAAACAAAATCCTATCCCTTTCAGGGATCTAACTACACATAGAATCAGTCTCTCTAACAGCTGCTGGCCAACTAACCTGGTTCCCCAGCTTAAAACAATGCTCTCTCATTTAGGGTCACTTAGATACAGCACAGTCTTTTAGCAACAGCAGTAAACATTTGTTTGGTCTTATCTGTTCGTGGTGGGAACTCGGTCCCGTGTCCAGGCAAATCCTCTGGTACTGTGATACTTGGAGGGGCCGTCAACCCCGAAACTGGAAACAGGGGAGCAGCGATACCCCCAGCCTCCAGGCTCTAAGGAGAGAGAGTCAAATGCAAAACCTCTCTGCTCTAAATACCTGTGCATGTGATTAGAAGAGCAGGTGAGGGAGAACTAGAGCCATTGTAATCTGTGGTCTGGATTTTCCATCCAGCTGCCTGAGTTAATGGGAAGCTGTGGAACGGATCATTTTTAGCTATTCCTGCACTTTCTGCTCTAAAATGGGGCAGAAAGCTGCCTAACATCTTTGGACTATGTCACATATCCCCCTCCCCAGCTCACACCTACTGGGGTGAGCGGCCATGGACCTCACTGGGGTGAGCGTCCTACCTGAAATGCTTGAGCTAACTGCTCAGTACAACATTAAGTATTTACATGACACGAATATGAACTTCATTATAAATTTACCAACCGAAAAGGGCATTTTTTTTTTTTTTCCCATATTCTAAGCTACCAATATTTTTTCTCTTATACTACAGCCTTGTAATCTTAAGGGCCATCAACCCTGTATATTAATTTGTAGTTTAGCTACATTTTCAACACAGAGAACCAATATAACATTGTAATATTGACAAAATGCTTATTTGCATAGTTAAGTGTCCGTGACATAGTCCACACGTGTAATAAAAAAAATAAATCGGTCAGTTCCCCCAAACATATATATTTTTTTTTTTTTTTTTTTTTTTGACTTCCAGTCTATTGCATCCTTTGACTTTATTTCATAGCCCGCTGCAACCTGCAAATGACTGGACTGTTTCTTTAGCTTCTGATGAGACCCTTGGACCAGATTCTCCTTGGCTCCACAGTGTGGTCCAGATTGGTGAGATATGGAACTATTCAGGCGCCGTGTTAACCTTCGTTGTTTTTTCTTTTCAATCTTTGATTTCCCTTTTGTGGCCATTACCAGGCCTTTGGGTTTTGGAGACCTAGTTGCCTCTGTACAAACGTAGTCCATATTAACCATGTCATCAGGATCTGTCAACAAGTTTGTTTTTTCAGGAACTGCCACCCACTTGGCTAAAACATCTTCTGTGTTGTCCTGGGTGTGTCCACTAGTTTGATAATCTTCTGGACAACGTAAATGAAATTGAGGATCTGGATTTTTGAATCCCAGATCAGGGAGTATATTCTCAGAAGGGTGCCTATCTGTTTCTGGAATAACAGCAGCACAATCAAAGTCAATTCTTTCTCCTTCCTCTTTGTCATCAGTGAGGGCATTGAGTTTACTTTCCCTGGTCTCCTTTTGTGACCGTGTCTCTTTTAGCCTTGGAATCTCTTTCTCCAACTTCATCTTTATAGCAAATCGTAATATTGTAACAGCATTGAAGATACACGTATAGGAACGTACAGCTTGCTTGGTTAGGAGGTAGGATTGATAGCCCGACTGAACCACTTTAGCCGCTTCTCCCATGTCCGTCATCTGTTTCAGAGCGAGGTTTAACTCTGTTTCATTTTCTCTATTCTTGACCTGCAGCTGCAGGTGCTCCTTCCGGGTCTTGTCCAGCTCCAGCTGCAGCCGGGCCCCCTCATTTGCCGTGTGGTCCAGCTGCTTGTAGATATCGGCCATCTCGCTTTTATAGCGCAGTGTCAGGCAAACCACCTGACGGACGGACACCTCCTCTCTCTTGGCGCACTGTATCTCGCGCTCAGCCATCTGCTTCTGCAGCTCTTCAACCTGATCGTGCCAGACCTCCCTCAGGGTCTTCACCTCTATCTGGTGCTTGCTCTGGGTTTGCATCAGCGCCTCCATTTTTTGGAGCTCTGCAGTTTGTGTCGCCTGGATCGCCGCTGATTCTGTATTCTGCAGTGCTTCCTGCATTTCTAACTTTTCCTGGATCAATTGCTTCTCCACTTTTTCTGCTTGGTGAAGCTTCTCATCACCTTCACTGATCTGGTCAGTCAAGTCTGAATTTTTCTGTGTCAGACTTACATTCTCTCTTTTTACAGTCTCTAAATTACTCAGGGTATTCTCATAGGTTTTCTTCAATGTACACAGCTCTGTGCTGCGAGCGTAGACCTCATGGCGTGAGAGTTCCAGCTCTGCTTTAAGCGCGCTAGCCTCTTGCCGAGAAACCCCCAACTCTGTGATGAAGTTTTGCACATCTTTCTGGGACATCTCATAGCATAGTTTCCAGTCAGTTCTTGTTTTCTTTGATTCGCTTGGCTCTCTGCCTATGATGGTAGCAGTAGCCTTTGTCATCTCTAGGCGTGTCGTCATTCCTGGGACGATTGCGCCAGGCCCTATGGGCTGTTGCTCATCTCGGCGCCTTTCTGACGCATGTCCTGACAGTGCAGGTTCAAGTGGCTCGGTCACTTCCCCTGTGACTTGAGGAACAGTTTTCTTTCTTTTTGCTTTATTAGCTCCAGAGATATCAGTGGTACTGGGCACACACTCACTGGTATCAGCTTCCACATCTTGCTTGCACTCACAGGGCGTTGCTTGCTTTTGCAGCTGTTTGTCTTTGAAAATTTTGGGGCACACATCTTCCATGTGACCTACTTCACGACAGGCCCAGCATACTAAATTCATCTGTGGGTACGGCTCTCCTCCAGGGTCGTGATCATAGTATGGCCTGAAGGGACACTGTTTTGTATGGTTACGTACATTACACAACAAACATTTCACGTCGGCCATTTTAGAAACCCGGCAGGGACAATTTGCTAGCTGCAATTTCACTTACTTCAGCAGCTTACATACAGCACTTGCTAGCTGCAAATTCACTCACTTCAGCAAAAGGCACTAGCTTTACAAACAGCACTTGCTAGATGCAAAAAAAAAAATTTCTCTTCAGCAAAACATTTTGGTTTTCTGTTTGGGTTCAGGGTGCTATTGCATCCACACTTCGCACATTCTCTGTGTATGCTAGAAGCACAACTGATATACACAGCGGGACAGACTTCACTCATAGCATCTGTACTTTAGTTCAGCTGGGCGGCCATTTTAACCCCCCGCATTTATTTGCAAACCCACAGACTTTTTAGTGTCTGCCCGCATTCTCCACCATATGTGACAAACGCCCCTCTTTTGTAGTGCTGACGTCTGTCTGGGTTCTTCCCGACACAGTCTTCTAGGGTTATTTAATACAAAAAACAGGATCATGCAAAGTATTAAGCTGCTTAACTCAGGCTTCTGCCTGCTTTATTTTCATCCAAGTAAGGTACTGCAGCTTTAACATGTGTAGGTTAGAGGTACTCAGATACTTTCATTCAGCAGTTCACTCATTTCATTGTTACAGTATTTCCCACACTGTTATTTCAAGTAAAAAGAAACCAAATTATATAAACAAAATCCTATCCCTTTCAGGGATCTAACTACACATAGAATCAGTCTCTCTAACAGCTGCTGGCCAACTAACCTGGTTCCCCAGCTTAAAACAATGCTCTCTCATTTAGGGTCACTTAGATACAGCACAGTCTTTTAGCAACAGCAGTAAACATTTGTTTGGTCTTATCTGTTCGTGGTGGGAACTCGGTCCCGTGTCCAGGCAAATCCTCTGGTACTGTGATACTTGGAGGGGCCGTCAACCCCGAAACTGGAAACAGGGGAGCAGCGATACCCCCAGCCTCCAGGCTCTAAGGAGAGAGAGTCAAATGCAAAACCTCTCTGCTCTAAATACCTGTGCATGTGATTAGAAGAGCAGGTGAGGGAGAACTAGAGCCATTGTAATCTGTGGTCTGGATTTTCCATCCAGCTGCCTGAGTTAATGGGAAGCTGTGGAACGGATCATTTTTAGCTATTCCTGCACTTTCTGCTCTAAAATGGGGCAGAAAGCTGCCTAACATCTTTGGACTATGTCACAATATATATATATATATATATATATATATATATATATATATATTCATGTAGAGGTATCAGTACCATGTTAGCCGAGCTTCAATAATCAAAAAATAAATAGATGATACCGTTTTGTGGCTAACGAAATGCTTTTATTTGTGCGAGCTTTCGAGATACACAGATCTCTTCTTCCGGCGATGTTACAATGAATGAAGCAAGCAAAAGCTATACTATAAACAGTGTCTATTGGAATGTTATCTGTGCTGGTCCTTCCCCCGGTGTGGATGTGTTTTATGGCTGGAGGTGTCAAAAGGTTCCTGAAAGCAAGTGATGAAAGAGTGTGTATGTGTATCAGTGTGAATTATTGCTCAAAACATCCAGGGGGAGCATAGGGGAAGATAAGAGAACAAAATATATATATAAGTGCAGACGTTATGTAATTAGATGAGTATTTCAGCAGTGTCTTGGCTCGTATGGCTATTCTACTCACAGGAGCAAGGTATATTCAAAGCAGTTGGCAAATTGGGTTGCCACCCTTGAAGATGTCTATGATCTGTGCCCCCCAGGCGATGATCCGACAGCGGTATGTGTATAGAGAGAGGGAGAGACTACATAGTGCGATCAGTATGAAAAAAGTTTATATATAGAAAACACAATAAAAATGCGCACTTACAATTTGCACAAAGATAAAAAGCATGTATCACATAATGTGAATGGAGGGTGTCCCGAAACAGCTCACCGCCTCCTTCTGGTCAGTCTGCTGGCTTCCGCGGCTCTGTGTCCTGGACCGGAGCTTCCTTCTGCGCGCCCGTCTGCAAGGTGTGACGTCACTGCATACAGAGCTGGTTTCTACGGATCCTCTCCAAGACCAAAATAGGTCCGCAGGTATAACTCTACGCGTTTCGCCCAGCTACCAAACTGTTTCTCGGCTTTATACCCCAGCAGATGCAGCAATGCAGCATAGATAGGAAACAGAATAACTCAACGGAAATACTCAGGCGTGAAAGAGAAGTTGTTCAATGCACAATGGCAAGAAAGCAAATGCATTTCAAACATGGTGCCAAAGCTATTCAACTGCTATTCTTCTAAAAATAAAACAGGAGTTTTTCTTCTTTTTTTTCAATATTTTTTATTATTTTACTTAAATTAACATCTTACATGTCAAATTTTGATAAAGGAACAATATTTATACATCTATCTTAGTAAAAATAATTATCTTCATAACAATTTTTCTTTACTATTTTCTGTCTGTTGCATAGCAATTTAATTTTTATCTATAAATCTCTTTGGATTCTTTTCATTTCAAAGGAGTTTATTTTTTTTAAAGAACTAACTTAACAAGTTGTATGTTATGGTGGTTAGAAAAGGTGTAAAGAATCAAGCAGTGTATAAGACATGGCAAAGACAAATAACCCTCTGTGTTTCTGCATGTCACCCAAGTCACTAATATCTACTTCATTTACTCCAAAGTAACTGTAGCACTGTAGATTAACCTGTCATAGCCAAAACTGCTAGGAGTTACATGACAGGGAGGAGAGATAGGCCAGAAGATACTGTACAGACCATGTTACATAACATATAATAAAGAGGTTACACTGAAGGATTCTGGGTAATTATAAACAAACAAGCACACTTAAGTGGGACACTTCTTAGCATCTTAAACATTTCCATGTAAATAGATAAGATACTGTAGATCAGGGGTGAGCAAACTTTTTATGCCAAGCCCCCCTTTTCATCCATGAAATTTCTCGGCCCCCCCCTGCCTGATGTAATCAAAATCACATGACGTTAGTGCATGTGCAGTGCATGACGTCAGTGCGAACCAGCTTTGTAACGCCCCCGCCACGCGTCTACAAAAAAAGTATTTATAGCACAAATTACATAACTTAAAAATAAATATTATAATATTTGTCTAATAGCGTTCCCATTTCTGCTGTATTATTAATCTCTCTCTTCCCGCCACATTAGAACACCTCAGGACCTCTCTAACCTCTTCCAGTCTCTCCCTGTATTTCTCACTCCCCCTCCAGTCCCTCTCTATTCCTCCCCTCAGTGTCTCCCCCTCCCCCACACTCTCTTTCCCTCCCCCCAGTGTGTGTCTCTTTCTCCCTCCCCCCATTGTCTCTCACTCTCTCCCCTCTTCCAGTCTCACACTCCTCTTCCAGTCTCTCCAACTCCCTGTATTTCACACTCCCCCTCCAGTCCCTCTCTATCCCTCCCCTCAGTGTCTCCCCCCACTCTCTTTCCCTCCCCCTGTGTGTCTCTCTCTCTTTCTCCCTCCCCCTAGTGTCTCCCTCCCTCCATTGTCTCTCACTCTCCTTCCAGCCATTGCCTCTCCCTCCCCCCAGTGTCTCTCTTGCACTCTCCAACCAGCTATTGTTTCTCCCTCCACCCGGTGTCTCTCTCACACTCTCCCTCCAGCCATTGTGTGTCTCTCTCCCTCCTGCCAGTGTCTCCCTCCCACTAATGTCTCTCTCATCCCCATCCCCATGTAGCTCTTTCACCCCCCCTCCCCATGTCACACTCACTCTCACCCCCCTCCCCATCTCACACTCTCACCCCCTCATGTCACTCACACCCTCCCCATGCCTCAGTCTCACACTCACTCCCCCATGTCCCAGTCTCACACTCACTCCCCCATGTCCCAGTCTCACTCTCCCACCCCCCCATGTCCCAGTCTCACTCCCCCCCCATGTCCCAATCTCACTCCCCCCATGTCCCAGTCTCACTCCCCCCCCATGTCCCAGTCTCACTCCCCCCACATGTCCCAGTCCCCCCCCACATGTCCCAGTCTCACTCCCCCCCCCATGTCCCAGTCTCACTCCCCCCCCCATGTCCCAGTCTCACTCCCGCCCCATGTCTCAGTCTCACTCCCCCCCCATGTCCCAGTCTCACTCCCCACCATGTCCCAGTCTCACTCCCCCCCCATGTCCCAGTCTCACTCCCCCCCCATGTCCCAGTATCACTCCCCCCCCATGTCCCAGTCTCACTCCCCCCCCATGTCCCAGTCTCACTCCCCCCCATGTCCCAGTCTCACTCCCCCCCATGTCCCAGTCTCACTCCCCCCCCCATGTGCCAGTCTCACTCCCCCCCATGTCCCAGTCTCACTCCCCCCCATGTCCCAGTCTCACTCCCCCCCATGTCCCAGTCTCACTCCCCCCCCCCCCCCCATGTCCCAGTCTCACTCCCCACCATGTCCCAGTCTCACTCCCCCCCCATGTCCCAGTCTCACTCCCCCCCATGTCCCAGTCTCACCCCCCCCCCATGTCCCAGTCTCACTCCCCCCCCATGTCCCAGTCTCACTCCCCCCCCATGTCCCAGTCTCACTCCCCCCCCATGTCCCAGTCTCACTCCCCCCCCCCATGTCCCAGTCTCACTCCCCCCCATGTCCCAGTCTCACTCCCCCCCCATGTCCCTGTCTCACTCCCCCCCCCCCCATGTCCCAGTCTCACTCCCCCCCATGTGCCAGTCTCACTCCCCCCCCATGTGCCAGTCTCACTCCCCCCCCATGTGCCAGTCTCACTCCCCCCCATGTGCCAGTCTCACTCCCCCCCCATGTGCCAGTCTCACTCCCCCATGTCCCAGTCTCACTCCCCCCCATGTCCCAGTCTCACTCCCCCCCATGTCCCAGTCTCACTCCCCCCCATTTCCCAGTCTCACCCCCCCCCCATGTCCCAGTCTCACCCCCCCCCATGTCCCAGTCTCACTCCCCCCATGTGCCAGTCTCACTCCCCCATGTCCCAGTCTCACTCACCCCATGTCCCAGTCTCACCCCCCCCCCCATGTCCCAGTCTCACTCCCCCCACCCATGTCCCAGTCTCACTCCCCCCATGTGCCAGTCTCACTCCCCCATGTCCCAGTCTCACTCACCCCATGTCCCAGTCTCACTCCCCCCATGTGCCAGTCTCACTCACCCCCTCTCCCCATGTCGCTGATGCAGGAAGCAACGAGATGCTGCTGTGTACTGTAGCACAGGGCAGCACAGCGCCACCTAATGGCCAAAAGAAAAATTGCAGCTGCAGACGGCTTTTTTCCCTCTGCTCCTGGCAAAATCGCCGCTGCTTCCTGCGCCCCCCCTAAACAATCTTGCGCCCCCCCAGGGGGGCGCGCCCCCCAGTTTGCGCACCGCTGCTGTAGATAATTATTTCCCCAATGTTTCCTTCACAAATATAATATCTAAGACTTCCACATAGGTCCCTTGTGTCTATCCCAAGCATCTTATAATTGTTTGATAATTGTTTTAACAGTATTTCACATAAGACTTCTGCTGGGAAGCTCATCCATCCATCTACTGGGCTTTCAATAAAACATTTTTTTAAATACCGCTTAAGTTTAGGTTTGCAACTAAAGGAGTTTCTTTCAAGTCTGTCCAGGTTGCTGGAGATGTGCAAAGACATTCGACTTTGCAGCGAATATGGTGTTTATTTTCATACACGTGAATAATTACAACTTGGTTTAAAAAAAGATACATCCACCACTAGTTGCATGTTTGATTCGTTCGGAAGTCCGAGACCCTAAAACATGATGAGTGAAAGAGTGAGCCAATTTTTAGTTCCAAGTGATATATATATATA
This sequence comes from Ascaphus truei, assembly GCF_040206685.1. Lineage (NCBI taxonomy): Eukaryota > Metazoa > Chordata > Amphibia > Anura > Ascaphidae > Ascaphus > Ascaphus truei. Next base: position 468,470,982 of record NC_134484.1, read on the forward strand.
TATATATATATATATATATATATATATATATATATATATATATATATATATTAGTTAAAGACTTATAATATAGGGGATACAGACTTTAGTTAAAGTCCCAAGTGATATATATATATCACAGTTGTCCTTCTGAAAGTTCTTGGACATATTTCAATAGTAGTCAAATAAGTATTCATATAGGTTTGGTCCATCAGTGCATCTCCTGTGTGAACATGTGAAAAAAGAGGATGAAGAACGCCATAAGATACAATTTCAGAGAGAATGATATTCAAAATATCTCCTCATGCACCAAAAGTGATAAAAAATAAAATAAAGATTAAAATCCTCTAAGTAGAAACCAAGAACAATATATAATGAATGTATTTCAACTTAATTCTCAACACTGTAAGGAGAAGAGAAAAACACACCTGAGGAGTAAATAGGTCACCAAGATGAGCAGCAGTGGCAGTATGATATTATTGTCACGAGAGGGAACAGAACCTATATATAATAACCGGACCAGATTGAACAAGATTAGGATATACAGTAGTAAACTGAATGAGTTTATTTCTTATGAGCAGAACAGACAATACATCAAGCAAATAACATTACAGAAATATTTACACTTACTGGGGTTGGATAATGAGATATTCAGTCGAATAGCAGCTCATTAGTTGTTACAGTCACGGCAAGCACAGGAATAAGGGGTGCAAGCAGTTATATAGATGCAGGACCCCATTCCTAACATGGCAGTTCAGTTATTGGTGAACAATTACCTTGTCCCAATCACAGGTTGACAGGTAACGCGAGAAGCCTGGTTTACCCACCTCCTCATTAGTATACCCCTCCCCTGGTCCTACTTGGTCAGCCCATTTATAAAAAAAATATGACAAGAGGCCTGGGTGCCATTATGTCTAGTAGAATGGTTATTGGGGCAGAAACTTTTCCTGTAAGGGTGTTACATTTAACAGGTCACAATGGTTAGTATCCATCTGTGATATCCGGCTGCATATGCAATGGAGTCATCTCCATTGATGTACAGGTTTTCCTCACCTCTGGCTAACTTCTCCACAGGGGACCGGAGGAGTAAAGTACATCACAAAGCTTTTCAAGTATCTTCCTTTGATTGTACAATTATGTATCAAAGCTGCCATCTGGCAAGCTTTTGTCCTATGTCCAAACTTATAGGAGAAACAGAGATAACTCATAAACTATATTTCCCGTGTAGTAAATCAGATTGACGATATGTGGGCGACATGTGTTCTTGGCATAGTAAAACATATCCAAATTTCAGATTTCTAGCATAAACACATACGGAGATATGATTCTATGGGGTTTACATTATAACAAACACACGGTTAACCCCTATCTCCACAATGACTCGCCTTGATTGCCTCATTAACACATCAGAGGACACATGTAACTCGCACTGACTTTCTGGCATAAATAATTACATGGTGAAATCATACTTTCTATTGGTATGAAGGAGTTAACAATACCTGTGCCGCCTGATAAAGGTGGAATTTAACTTGTGTCCAAATATCACCTTTTCAGCATGTATACAGCCAAAGTTATAATTTGTACACTGTATCCATTGTCAGGGATACAATCCAATTCTCCCCCTCTCTCCATGTTAATACATAGCATCCATTATTTTCAATGGGGCAGAGGGCTTTTGAACCCTTTATTGTATTGTATTGTATGTCTTTATTTATATAGCGCCATTAGAGTACATAGCGCTTCACAGTAGTAATACATGTGGTAATCATATAAATAACAGATAATATAAATAACAGATCATGGGAATAAGTGCTTTATTCATAAAAGTAACATTTCGGAAGAGGAGTCCCTGCCCCGAGGAGCTTACAGTCTAATTGGTAGGTAGGTAGAATGTACAGAGTCAGTAGGAGGGAGTTCTGGTAAGTGCGTCTGCAGGGGGCCAAGCTTTATGTATCGTGATCAGAATATCCACAGTGCTATTCATATGCTTCTTTAAGCAAGTGTGTCTTAAGGTGGGTCTTAAAGGTGGATAGAGAGGGTGCTAGTCGGGTACTGAGGGGAAGGGCATTCCAGAGGTGTGGGGTAGTCAGTGAAAAAGGTTTATGGCGGGAGAGGGCTTTAGATACAAAGGGGATAGAAAGAAGACATCCTTGAGAAGAACACAAGAGTCTGGATGGTGCATAACGAGAAATTAGGGCTGAGATGTAAGGAGGGGCAGAAGAATGTAAAACTTTAGAAGTGAGGAGAAGAATGGAGTGTGAGATGCGGGATTTGATCGGAAGCCAGGAGAGGGATTTCATGAGGGGAGATGCTGAGACAGATCTAGGAAAGAGTGGAGAGATTCTGGCAGCAGCGTTTAGGATAGATTGTAGGGGAGACAGGTGAGAGGCAGGAAGGCCGGACAGCAGGAGGTTACAGTAATCAAGACGGGAGAGAATGAGGGCCTGAGTCAGAGTTTTAGCAGTCGAGCAACAGAGGAAAGGGCGTATCTTAGTTATATTGCGGAGGAAAAAGTGACAAGTTTTAGAAATGTTTTGAATGTGAGGGGCGAATGTGAGAGAGGAGTCGAGTGTGACCCCTAGGCAGCGTGCTTGGGCAACTGGGTGAATGATTGTAGTTCCAACAGTAATGTGGAAGGAGGTAGTAGGGCCAGGTTTGGGAGGAAGTATGAGGAGCTTTTTTAGCCATGTTGAGTTTAAGGCGTCGGAGGGCCATCCAGGATGATATAGCAGAGAGACATTCAGAAACTTTGGTTTGTACAGCATGTGTAAGGTCAGGTGTTGAAAAGTATATTTGTGTGTCGTCGGCATAGAGGTGATAATTAAACCCAAAAGATGTTATTAGGTCACCTAGAGAGAGTGTGTACAGAGAAAAGAGAAGAGGTCCCAGGACAGAGCCCTGGGGTACGCTCACAGAGAGATCAATAGAGGAGGAGGAGGGGGAAGCAGAAGAGATACTGAAAGTACGATGGGAGGGGTAGGATGAGATCCAGGACAGAGCTTTGTTCCGAATACCTAGAGTATGGAGAATGTGGAGGAGAAGGGGGTGGTCCACTGTGCCAAATGCTGCAGAGAGGTCGAGTAATATGAGCAGAGTGTAATGACCACTGTCTTTGGCAGCATGGAGGTCGTCAGTTATTTTAGTGAGGGCTGTTTTGGTGGAGTGAGCAGTGCGGAAGCCAGATTGTAGAGGGTCTAGGAGAGAATAGGTGTTGAGAAAATGGAGCAAGCGAGAGAATACAAGAAGTTCAAGGAGTTTAGAGGCAAAAGGCAGGAGGGAGACAGGTCGATAGTTAGAAAGACAGGTAGGGTCAAGCTTGCTGTTTTTGAGTAATGGTATGACTGTTGCATGTTTGAAGGAGGATGGAAAGGTTCCAGAGCAGAGGGAGGAGTTAAAAATGTGTGTGAGCGTAGGGATTATAGTAGGAGCAAGAGGTTTTAGGAGATGGGAGGGAATGGGGTCAAGAGGGCAAGTGGTAGAGGGAGAAGAGGCGATCAACAGCGACACATCCTCCTCTGAGACAGTGGAAAAAGAGTCAAGGAAGGCAGGAGAGTTAGGAAGAGATGTAGGATGGGGGGAAGAAACAGAGGGGATGTTCTGCCGTATGGATTCCACCTTTTCCTTAAAATAGTCAGCAAAGTCCTGAGCGGAGATGGAGGAAGGAGAGGCAGCTGAGGGTGGTTTGAGTAGAGCATCAAAGACAGAGAACAGTCGGCGTGGGTTAGACTTGTGCATGTTGATTAGTGCAGAAAAGTAGGCTTGTTTAGCTTGCGAGAGGGCAGAGTTGAAACAGGATAGCATAAATTTGTAGTGAAGGAAGTCTGCGAGAGTGTGAGACTTCCTCCAGATGCATTCAGAGGAACGAGTGGAGGAACGCAGCATGCGCGTGTGGGAATTTAGCCAGGGTCTAGGGTTAGAAGGGCGAGGGCGGCAGAGAGAAAGCGGGGCATGTAGATCAAAAGACGAGGACAAGACAGAGTTGTACTTTCTGACCAGGTTGTCAGGGTCTGTAGCAGAGCTGAGAGAGGAGAGGGAGGAGCGTAAAGTGGACTCAAAGTCAGGTAAGTGAATAGAGCGCAGGTTTCTGCAGAACCGGGGGGTAGATGGAGGTGGAGAAGGGGAGAAGTGAGATAGAGAGAATGAGATGAGATGATGGTCAGAGAGAGGAAAAGGGGAAATGGAGAAATCAGAGAGAGAGAAGATTTTAGTGAAAACCAGGTCTAAGTAGTGGCCATCCTTGTGGGTGCTGGCTGCAGTCCACTGTTGAAGGCCAAAAGAAGAGGTTAGAGAAAGAAAGCGGGAAGCCCAAGAGAGAGAGGGGTCATCAATGTGGCAATTGAAGTCCCCAAGGAGAAGAACAGGGGAGTCTGAGGAGAGAAAGAAAGAGAGCCAGGATTCAAAGTGAGAGAGAAAGGCAGAAGGGGGATGAGTAGAGGTTGGTGGGCGATAGATGACCGCCACATGGACAGGGAGAGGAGAGAAGATCTGGACAGTGTGAGCCTCAAAGGAGGGAAAAGCAAGAGAGGGGGGAATAGGAAGGGTTCGGTAACGGCAGAGAGAGGAGAGCAGGAGCCCCACGCCTCCACCCCTGCCATCAGGGCGTGGAGTGTGGGAGAAGGAAAGGCCACCATAGGAGAGGGCAGCTTCCAGAGCAGAGTCAGACTGAGTGAGCCAGGTCTCAGTTATAGCAAAGAGAAGCAGGGAGTGAGAGAGAAAGAAGTCATGTACAGAGAGGAACTTGTTAGAGAGGGAGCGAGCATTCCAAAGGGCAAAGGAGAAAGGGAGAGAGGAGGGAGGGTGGCAGGGGATGGGTATGAGGTTGGAGGGGTTGACACCAGAAGGAGTAGAAGTTGCATGTGGCAGGCGAGGACGAGAGCAAGTAGAAATAAGACAGGGACCAGGATTGGGAGAGATATCCCCAGAAGCTAGGAGGAGACGCATGGATAGAAAGAGGAGGTGTGAGGAGGATTTGTAGGGGTGTTTTTTAGTGCAGGGGATATAGCTGTGTGGTGTCAGATGATGCAGGTAAGAAAGGAGTTCATGTGAACAGAGAAGTGGTGAAGAAAGGAGAGATGGAGATATATGAATAGAGTTTGAGACATACAGAGGCTGGTAAAAAGAAGTGCATAATTTGAGAAGAAGTGAAGTCACAGCAAATATAAATGGTAAAGGCAGCATCACAGCAGTAATGATGCAGTCTGGTATAGATGATTTCCTCCTTTCCAGCGTAGTTCAAATGCAGGAATCAGGGCCAGTTGGGGATGTCCACTTCTTCCTCACTTCTTTTGAACTTCCTTTTAAACTTCAGTTGTTCAGTAGTCATGCCACTTATAATGGGCCACTTTGAATATGGGCTGCTTATGACAGGATGTATACATACATAGTAATTACCACACAGACTGCCGGAGGTTGCAGCCATTTCCTCGAACAAAACAGATGGGTGAGGGGGATGCAGAGCAACATATACACAGATCCCATTAACCCCTTTTATCCCAATCATGACAATTATATCTGCAAAAGGAATCAGAAGACTCATTTTATCGGTTATCCAAGAAGTAACCTAACTGTAGATTGTCATTTAGCCCCTTGGGAGAAACAGTCTCCAGAGTGTAAATCCAGAATGCCTCTCTGCGTAGTAGCATGGTATCCTGATCCAAACCTGATAATGTGTGTGTGTATATATGTGTATAGATATATATATATATATATACACACACACATGATCAGGTTTGGATCCGGATTCCATGCTACTACGCAGAGAGGCATTCTGGATTTACACTCTGGAGACTGTTTCTCCCAAGGGGCTAAATGACAATCTACAGTTAGGTTACTTCTTGGATAACCGATAAAACGAGTCTTCTGATTCCTTTACAGATATAATATCATACTGCCACTGCTGCTCCTCTTGGTGACCTATTTACCCCTCAGGTGTGTTTATTTGTTCTCCTTACAGTGTTGAGAATTAAGTTGAAATACATTCGTTATATATTGTTCTTGGTTTCTACTTAGAGGATTTTAATCTTAATTTTATTTTGATCACTTTTGGTGCATGAGGAGATATTTTGAATATCATTCTCTGTGAAATTCTAACTTATGGTGTTCTTCATCCTCTTTTTTCACATAGGATACAAATACAAGTGATACTACAAATAGCGCTAGACCAATAAAATAAAACAGTGCAGTGCACAAAATTGACTATAAAGGTGACAAAAAAATGTCATGAAAGGGAAAGCTGCCCGGTTTTCTAATATGGGGACTATCTCAAATAATCACCAAAAACAATATAGAAATACAAAAATAGAAATAAACCTTGGCGCATGTGTGAATTGATTAAAACAAAGTGAATTGAAATAAAGTTCTACCCCCCCCCCCTTCCACCCCTCCCACCCTTCTTTTTCTTCTTTTCTACGTTCTTCTCTTTCCTTTGTTAAGCTCATGAGAGATGCGTGTTATATCAATTATTTTATTTCAGATGACGAACTGTTAATGCTCTTTGTTGTATGGACAAGTGACACTGTTAAAACATCATGGGGCCTATGCAGAGAGCAGCGCTATTTCGAAATTCGCCATTTTTTGGAGAAAATCGCGCAGAAAGCAGCAGAAAATGGCGAGTTCCGAAAAACGCGCCAATTTTTCTTTTCTATTTGTAAAACTCGCCTCGCGGCTGGCGAGAACCTCAATCTCACCAGTTTTAAAAATATCCGTATGCAGAGAGGCGCGAACGGCATCTGGCGGCTGTTCGCGCCAATAAAATGGCGCGATTGTCTCGTTTTTGCCTCGCCAGAAAAAACTGGCAAGAAGCTGCTGCTCGCGGCCATTGCAAAGGGAAAAAAAAGGCGCGAATTTGTTTTTACACGTTTCTGAAGCGCGCATCTCGCCAATTTAAACTCGCCACACGCATCCATGTTAAACATAGCAGAATTCGCACTTTTCTGCATATGGAGAATAAAACTCTCCAAAAAAGCTACTTTTTAATAAATTCGCCAATTTTAAAATTCGCTGCTCTCTGCATAGGCCCCCATATGTATTCCAAGACTATATATTTGTTATGTCTCTCTAAAACAATAAAAATAAATTGAAACGAGAAGACAAAAAAAAAAAAAAAAAAGGATGTAACAATGGTGGTGGATGAAGTAAAATGTCCTTTCTTCTAAATGATGATAAAGCTGAAATGGACTCACTCCTCAATGTATGGTGTAAGTTCCTCCTCGCAGCAACTGCTATCCTGTTCAGTGAAACATAAAACTGGGACACAACATTGCGCAGTAACGTTTTAAGCAATGAAGCCCTCTTGTGTAGATGTCCCAAAAGAATGCCTACTTACTAGAAATAGGAAGACAGCGTGCGGTGGAGAGAAACTGTATGATGAGCCTTCCGAATCCGATCGTTTTCCAGAGTAACACGAACCCCACGTGATGTCCCTGGTTCGGATGGATATCAAGGAAAGGACCCTCTTTCACAGAGAAAATGTTTTCCGGATATGCTTCAATACTCCTATACTTGTATCTCCAGAGCATGGGATAAAAAGAGAGAGAGGATTGCGCAATACCGTTTAAACTTTAATAACACGTCCTCGTTTGAACAGAAACATACTCACAATGTTTCTGTTAGTTAAAAGCATTTGTTAGAGGTGCCTAAACAGGCTAGAAACCAATGCACAGTCTCTGACAGTCCCGATAACCCTGCGTGTGTCCCGTGTTGTTCCGGCGCACAGCAATGACGTCACTGTCCCTGTGTCAGATGGATCACCAGTCCGGCACCTCCTTTGGCTCCTCCCTACGCGTTTCGTGACGGGGAAGCGTCACTTCCTCAGGGGATTGTGGAGCCTCACCAATCCCAATGTCTTTAAATAGCTCTAAGTTAACCCTTCAAATTCCGGGATAACATTAGGTGTAACCAAGGTGAATGAACTGATATCGCAATGAAACGGTGCCAGTGGGGTTAAACATACACCTGGGATCCTGGGGGGGTGTATACATGGGAATAATTGGAACCATAAAACACACTAAAATTGTTTAAAAAATAAAATGGAAAATAAAATGGAAACATCAATTGACTCTGCAACAGAAATGCTGATTAAAGGAATTGCAATAACGTGGCTGTGGAACAGGGGGTCTCAAAGAAAAGATGCCAAATCAAAGTCAATGTTCAATCCTTTAGGGGAGAGGGTTTTTAAGGTGTAGATCCAGAAGATCTCTTGTTGAGAGACCATCTGTAATCTATCTCCCCCTCTAACATTGACTTTGGGGCAATCAATACCAATACAAATAAGTCCATCAGGTATCATATTGTGATGTACCTTGAAATGGTTTGATACACTGTGTGTTTCTAAGCCCTTTCTGATGTTGTATACATGTTCAGCAAATCTTCTTTTAAGAGGCCTCCCTGTTCTACCCACGTACTGCAATCCGCATGGACATTCTAAAAGATAGACACAGAAACTTGATTTACAATTGATGAATGTTTTGATGTCATATGTCTTGCCTGTGACATTTGATTTAAATTCTTTGCATTTTCGCCCAAAATTGCAACCGGTGCATTTTTTACAAGTGTAGTATCCCTTGAGGTCTCCAAGCCACGTACATGGGCCAGATCCCAATAATTTACTGGGGCAACTTGGTGCTATTTGGGATTTTGAAATTCTGCTCTTTTTTGTATACAATTTGAGGTTTGCTAGGTAGTATAGATTTAAGGATAGGGTCTCTTTGTAGAATCCCCCAGTGTTTATTAAACACCTTGGAGATATCTTGAGCCATCCCATTAAATTGTGTGATAAATGGGAGAAATTCCCTATCTGAAACAATAGGTGCCTTTTTTGTAGGATGGATCAATGAGGCTCTGTCTGTCTTACTTGCCAAATCAATGGCATTTTGGACCACTCTCTTATTATATTTTCTCTCTATAAATTTGGAACCTGAATCCTTAATCTGATCTTTATAAACCTCTGGTTGAGAACAGTTTCTCCTCACTCTCAATGCCTGCCCTTTAGGGATATTATTAATCCATTGTGAAGGGTGATAACTGGATGCCAACACATAAGAGTTGGCATTAACTTCTTTATAATACGTTTTGGTTTGTATAGTATTATTAACTACAGTATATACAAGGATAAGTCCAGGAAATTGATAGACTGGGGGCTACTGTTGAACGTAAATTTGATGTTATACTCGTTCACATTGAGATGAGTCTTGAAAGATTCTAATTCTTCCATGGTGCCCCTCCAGACGCACAGCACATCGTCGATATAGCGTTTCCAGAGTACCAGGTTTGCACCAAATGGGTTGTGGTTCCAGATATATTTTTCTTCCCACATACCCATAAAAATGTTTGCATAACTTGGGGCAAACCTGGTACCCATCGCGGTGCCGCACGTCTGGAGGTAGAAACGCCCCTCATAACTAAAATAGTTATGGGTGAGGATATATTGAATGGCTTCTACAAGAAAAGTTTTTACCGAGAGTTCCATGTTAGCATCTTGATTCAATGCCTACTCAATGGCCTTAAGACCCATGGAATGATCTATAATTGTATAAAGAGATACAACGCCACATGTGACCCAAACTAAACTCTCGTCCCATACAAGATCCTTGATAGTTTGTAGCACATGTGACGTGTCTTTAAGGTGAGATGGTATTTGTACCACATATTTTTGTAGTAGGTGGTCCACAAATTGAGATAAATTTGATGACAACGACCCAATTCCCGAGATGATGGGTCTTCCCGGGGGACTCAGGGGATCTTAATGGACCTTGGGGATGTAGTAAAAGAGTGGTAGCTTGAGCTGTTTTATAGTCAAGAATTCCAACTCCTTTTTACTAATAACCCCATCATCAAAACCTTTTTCCAACCATTTAGATAGTATAATCCCATATTCAATAGTGGGATTACAATCCAATGCAACACATGTGACCCTGTCATCGAGTATTCTTCGTGATTCCTCCTGATAGTAGCTTTTGTCCATAACTACTATCCCACCTCCCTTGTCTGCAGATTTTATCACTATTTGGTTATTACCAGCTAGTGACTTAACCGCCTCTTTTTCAATTTTGGTTAAATTCTGTTTTTTACATTTGAAGTCGTGACTCAAAGTCGCTAAATCTCCAATGACCATTTCTGCAAATGTGTCTATAAAATTACCTTTGCATGCCTTTGGGTAAAACGTGGAGGGGTTCGTGAATGAGGTGAGGGGAGTTTTACCTCCTGTATTAACAGGTGGATTGCTCATATCTACAGCTCTGGTGACGGCATCCTTAACAAAATACTTTTTAAGTGTGAGCTTTCTTACATACTTGTGAACAAAGGGAGGGATAGGGAGTGATCACAAAACCATACTAATTGTGTAGTTATATAATAAATAAGGTAATCGAGTTGTGGGTGCAAACTGTGAACTGACTAGTGAATCAGAAAAAGGGGGGAAGGGAAACACAAAGTGATTGTGCCCCTAAAAGAATTCACTAAACTGCAAATTTGTCCCTGAAGAAGCTCCTTTGCTGGAGGGAAACGCGCGTTGGACGTGCAATGTTGTCAGTCTCCTGCTTGGAGCTGTTTTAATGTAGTTTTGTTAGGTTCCTGTTTCAGTATGTTTAGATCACAGAACGTGGCATTTAGTCTAGTTTGTGCAGTCAGCGAGTACTGGTGACATTCCTCCTATCTCTGTGTGTATGTTCTCCTACAGAGTGTATGCTGTGAACTTACTTACACTGTGGCTGTGAATGCTAGTCCCTGTACTCACAGGATATGCACTTCATGTGACAGCCAATAATCACATAACTAGTCAATTGTATGCTCATGTTAGGAGGATTGGATATATTTTTCTATTACTTTCCATTTGGTCTCGCTGACCTCTAAATAGTTACCATCTGGTCTAACAGCTGATCCAGAGGGGCTAATACCCTGACCTATTGCATTGTATGCCTCTAATCCCACCATCATTAACTGGTAAATTGGGATACCACTATCATACATACTAGATGACATAGATGCTTGATATATTTTGATTTAATTTATTTTTAACTCATGTTACACCTACCTTTGGTAATATATGTTTTAAGTCAATCTATTAAAAGTTACTTTTTTACACCTAGTGCAGTGCAGTTTAGTGAATTCTTTTAGGGCACAAACACTTTGTGTTTCCCTTCCCCCCTTTTTCTGATACTTGTGAACATCAATATATAATTTGAACATATTAGGTCCTTGGACTGGAGCAAAAGTAAGCCCCTTTTCCAGAACCCTACTTTCAACTTCTGTTAACTGATAGCTACTAATATTAAAGATGCTCTGTTTTTTTACCACACCTCTCTCTGCATTTGATCTTTTTCTTTTTTCTTGTTCCTCCTCTCTTCCCTCGGCGTCGTCTGCTCTTGATCTTTTCCTCTCTACCTGTCTGGGTTCTTGCCAACCCCTTCTGTTCTCCCTCCTGTTTCTCTGAAAAGGTTTGTGGCCTCTACGTTGCTCTAAAAAAGGAGGAGTAGATCTCTTATTATATTCTGCACCTCTTTCCTCTCTTTCATTGGGTCTCCATATAGGTGATCTCACCCTATAACTTCAAAAAACTTGATCCCTATCCATATCTTGTTGTTTAGAAGATTCATATCTCATTTTATCATTCCCAGGATTTTTATATTCTCTTTTATTTTCGTTTTTATTATTATCATTTTTCTTATTTTGAACTTGCTGTTTCGATATTTTACTTTTTTGTGTAGATTGTTCAGTGTTTTTCTGGGACAATTTTCTGTTTTTTGTTGTCGTAGTGACTACATTAGTCTTACCTTCAACTGGTTCATTTGTTACAATTACCTGATCCTTTTTCCAGTTACGCTGCCTATTTTCCTCGTAATCTTTTTTATCACGAGCAAATTTCTTTTGCTTGTTCAATTTAGTTTCCTTGTCTAGCTTCTGTATTCTAGAAATAACTTTTTCTTCTAACTCTTTATATTCTTTTAATTCCATAAAAGGTTCCGGAACAACACGGGACACACGCGGGGTTATCGGGACTGTCAGAGACTGTGCATTGGTTTCTAGCCTGTTTAGGCACCTCTAACAAATGCTTTTAACGTACAGAAACATTGTGAGTATGTTTCTGTTCAAATGAGGATGTGTTATTAAAGTTTAAACGGTATTGCACAATTCTCTCTCTCTTTTTATCCCATGCTATGGAGATCCAAATCTAGCCCTTTTTCTGACACTCTAAGCGACTACGGGTAACTGCACGCACCTGTGGCTCCAGGCGATCTGAGCCTCCGCTAACTGGGAGCCTGGGGTAACACTTATTAGCGCAGCACCTCCACTTACCCAGGATCCCCGTAATGTGAGATTCCCCTGGGCAAGAAACATATACATACACATGTGTGATGCAACCAACTTTACTGTACTCGCAACATTACTTTAGCACTTCATCATATTACTTCACACCCAGCATATAGCCTAACACATAACCTATAACGCAATATAACCTTATACATGAGTGGCTCGGCCATGCTCTCAACGAGTATTCTCCTGTACAGTAGTGGCTCAGCCACGCTCTTATTGAGTATGTCCTTGTCCCGTCACCGCGTGCCCCACACACCGTGTCCTTACACTAATAGAAAGGAGCGCTCCGTGTATTAGGCCTTTGGTCATTCACTAGTGTCCTCAAAGAGTTTAGCCTAAGGCGGGATCAGCGCCTGATGACCGGTGTTGGTGCACTTGTTGTTACAATATACCTTCCGGTCACGGCGGTGACCGGTACCTCTGCACAAAGGATCTGATGCCTCCGACCCTTGACCTCCAGATGTCGCGGTGTCCAGCCGTCTGGTCCCAGATGACTGCAACCGGCCGCAACTCTGTGCTTTGTCCCTAACTAATGTATAGTAGGGTGACAATCACTTCCACTACAGGGCGTCCCTGTAGTACAGCAGCCTACTGTGACTCAGGGGATGCTCCTATGGGCCTGAGGGGATAGCTGGCCTATGCAGGCGGGTCACGGTCCCCCTGCACTCACACTGCCTCCTTCAGCTCTGTCCAGATCTCCTCTGACTAGCGTGGTCTCTCCCCCACGCTTCCCTTTCTTGCTCCCGTCATCCTAGCCTTCTGATTGGTTCTTTACATCAGATGACTGCCCAGGAGCTCATGGTAGTTGTAGTTTCTCCATGGAGCCTCTCTGCCTTAATCTGCACAGACACACAGCTATTACATCAGCCACTGCCTGTCTCACTCTGCTCTGACACACTGCAACACTGTTGCAGAAACTCCACAGGCCTCTCATTGAACAGAGTCAAACACCAACTAAACACACATCCTTACACAAGTATAGGAGTATTGAAGCATATCCGGAAAACATTTTCTCTGTGAAAGAGGGTCCTTTCCTTGATATCCATCCGAACCAGGGACATCACGTGGGGTTCGTGTTACCTTGGAAAACGATCGGATTCGGAAGGCTCATCATACAGTTTCTCTCCACCGCACGCTGTCTTCCTATTTCTACTAATTAGGCATTCTTTTGGGACATCTACACAAGAGGGCTTCATTGCTTAAAACGTTACTACGTAATGTTGTGTCCCTGTTTTATGTTTCACTGAACACGATAGCAGTTGTTGCGAGGAGGAACTTCCACCATACATTGAGGACTGAGTCCATTTCAGCTTTATCATCATTTAGAAGAAAGGACTTTTTACTTCATCCACCACCATTGTTATATCCTTTGTGGACTTTATTTCAATTCACTTTGTTTTAATCACTTCACACATGCGCCAAGGTTTATTTCTATTTTTGTATTTCTATACTCTTTTTTTTCACATGTTCACACATGGATGCACTGATGGACCAGACCTATATGAATACTTATTTGACTATTATTGAAATATGTCCAAGAACTTTCAGAAGGACAACAGGTTCCCATGGAGACCAAGGATGGCATCTCTAAACCTGATCGTTTCTACTACGCAGGGAGATGATTAAAGACACCTGCAGCTATTGATGTGATTACAATGAGGAGATGGTTAAAGACACCTGCAGCTATTGATGTGATTACAATGAGGAGATGATTAAAGACACCTGCAGCTAGTCATGTGATCACAGTGAGGAGATGATTGAAGACGCCTGCAGCTAGTCATGTGATTACAATGAGGAGATGATTGATGACACCTGCAGCTAGTCATGTGATTACAATAAGGAGATGATTAAAGACACCTGCAGCTAGTCATGTGATCACAGTGAGGAGATGATTGAAGATGCCTGCAGCAAGTCATGTGATTACAAAAAGGAGATGATTGAAGACACCTGACACAGATTATGGGACGCACCTGGACTATGAGTTAAATCACATGGACTGTTATTTGCTGCACTGACTATATAGAGAGGACCTTTATGGTCCAGACAGGTGCCGCTCCATGACAAAGGCTGCTGTGACAGCCAAAACGTTGGACACTTTATTTTGCTTCAATAAATTATTGCATTTATAAAATCCATGGAGCCTCTACGCTTCCTTTCTTGTGCACCCCATAACTACTGCCATTACCACCACCACGCCACCTTTCCAACCCGCCCTCTTTTGCACTACAACTAGACCTATTTTCACCATCCACTGTGTGTATATCTGTATTAACACTCCCAAAGTAACAAGCCAAGTGTGCCCTACTTTTAGTTTCTACAGTTAGATAAATCAGAGCCATCTTTAAGAGAAAATGGAGATACAGTATTGAAAGAAATTCTGGCACAATTGCAATGCACAGTGATTTTTTAATGCGCGTGGAATTTTTTGCAAAGTTTGTTATTTTTGACAAAAATAATCTAAAGATTGCCTGATCCATTGAAAGTTGCACATTTCTAGGCATATAATAATATTTGTTTTACCCCTATACAGAGCCGACAGTGTACACAGTCCTGTTTATAGATTTTTTTTTTCAGGCACAACGCGTCCTTTCCCTGTAGAATTAATCGTCTAATTTTGGTGCCTGAGATAAAGTGACTTGCTCAAGGTACCAACGATAGCTTACACTGGGACTATGAACCTGTAACGCTGTGCTCACCACAAACAAGGCGGGACACCAGTACTGAGGTGGGAATGGATATAAATGCCACCACAGCCACGGGGGCACATCTGGAGTGAGGATGGTCAGGCAGCCGGGTCAGGATTGGAGAGAGTAGAATGGTTAGGTATTTGCTGAGGTCTGAGGTAGGAGCCGGTAGAATGATCAGTATCCATTTAGCCATGGTCAGAGGTTGGAGCCAGTAGGAGTGTAGAGGTCCATAAGTCATGGTCAGGATTGGATAGATGCAGAGGGTCAGAGGTAAGCTTGGTCGGTAAGCCAGAAGTGTGGAGTTCAAAGTAATAGCCAGGTTGATACACAGGAGGTCAATCTGAAACAAGGAGCTAGGAGACAAGGCAAGGACAAGGAACCAGGAAGTGGGAGAACAGCGCTAACTGGAACTATGCTCAGCCAACCTGCGGGGAGGTTTTCAAGGACACATGTACCCCCTGCTGAGCTGTATATTTAGGACCGGAGGACGATCCAGATACACACCAGCCCGCACTGAGCTGTTCCCGCGAGTGGTAACATGTCCAAAACATGTCTTGCTGATATATGCTTTCATTGATGTACGTGCAATAATCACCTTTTTACTTTATAAATTTATTTTAATACTACACCATGAGGTTTTTTTGCGCTGTTTTTTTCTTCTTTTTTCTGTATTAGTTGGATAGCTGAGCCATCCCCTAAGAGCAGCAGCACAAAACCTCCCTACTGTATACCAAGGTTGTATTTATCTTGATCACAATATCACATAATCCTTATTTACCACTAATGAGCGCAATATCTGTTTGTTTCACCATATATGGGAGAGTATGACCAATGAGAGAGAGGGGAGGAGTAGAGGCGCAGCCTCCACGGAGGCACGGATAGGAGGAGAGACACAGGAGATAGGTGGGCATAATAAAGAGAGTTGACACGCAGCTTGAGAGCGGTGCACACGCGTCACGTGTGCGCGACACGCGACGTTGATGTGTGTCGCAAGAGGGGGGGCAGAGCACCTGGGAGAGCGCGCGCTGTAAGGAAAGCAGGGTTGCGCGAGACATCAGGTAAGGAGGGAGTGCACCGCGGGGGACGCGCTCCCCGATTCCTTTCAGAACCAGGTTCACCCACTTCAAAGGTAGTCATGTTATCAGCGAGCCCCATAACTACATTCAGGCACAATGAATTAACACGCAAAAAAACACCAGTTTCTCTTTTATTCATGTTACCTACCAAGAACAAATAGGTTTGATGCAATCGCTTCCTTCCTGAATTGGAGGCACCTTGTCCAGCACCTAACCACTCGCTATTATGTGCGATAAGAAACTTGTTAACATGCTGTTCATATTACCTCGAGCTTCCATGAATGCCCTGCTGAATATCCTAATGATTGGTAAGTTCTTTCATTTTCCTTGATCGTATTTCTCATACGTTGCATATAAATTCACATAGTCATATGGTATATTAGGTTACAAGAAACGTCAGTAGGTTCCATGCATGGGTACAACGTCCAAAAGCAGGCAGTGAAAGTGTCATACGGACATTGAAATTGACAGAAGATGAGGTTCCACCAACTAGCCTGCCCATTATGTTATTACGACTCAGATCCCATTCAGTTGCTGGTGGACTCCGTGTTTACGATAGCTTTGTTTCATTCCTTTGGTCGGTGAAGAATTCAGCCCACAGGGACCGGTCATATTTTCAGCAGATTTTGGCTGCCTTAGCATCATTGGCTTCTGTAAGGGATATTTTAGGTAGTCATCGGTGTTAGGAAATATGAACTTTTACTGTGCACATTTTCCCTAAGCAGTGCTAAGCTGTTAGGCTCCTCACAGCCATTTCAACCTATTAGTCCAGGAGTGGGCAACTCCAGTCCTCAAGGGCCACCAACAGGTCAGGTTTTCAGGACATTCCTGCTTCAGCACAGGTGGCTCAATCAGTGGCCCAGTTAAAGACTGCTCTACCTGTGCTGAAGCAGGGATATCCTGGAAAGCTGTCCTGTTGGTGGCCCTTGAGGACTGGAGATACTCACCCCTGGATAAGTCTATAAAGTCTCTTAAATATGTCCCACAATGATGTCACTTTCATTAATTTTCTTAATGATGTCCCTTTTTGGTTACTTTTTAAGCATCATTTCATCTGCCACAACCGCGGGAATAAAACTACTGTTTGATCCAAAATGAAACTCAAATCAATCAAACTTGTAAAAAAAAAACTAAAATGTGGATTACGTTTTGTTTTTTGTTACAATCCAGAACCGATATTGCATCTTGTCAGGGTCTGTCACATCTGAAGATCTATCCTACTAAGTACTAACTGATTCATAATATAATGCAGGGGTGCGCAAACTGGGGGGGCGCCCCCCCAGGGGGGGCGGGAGATTTGTCTGGGGGGGGGGGGGTGCGGGTGGTTGCATAGGTCCCGCGCTCTTTAATTTAAATGCCGGGGGATCGCGCGAGGCCTCTGCAATAAGAAAACTCACCGGGATTCAGATCTTCTGACGCGTCTCCATGACAACACGGCTTCAAATGACACCGCGGGCTCGTGTGACGTGGCGTCAAATGACACCGCGGGTCACATGACATGTCATGTCACGTGACCCCAGAGCGTCATCTGACGCGGCTGCAAGTAGGAGGGAGGGCGCGAATCTGGAGCAGGCCAGATAGGGGGGCGCAGCAGGAAAAGTTTGCGCTTCCGTGATATAATGTATTCACATATAGTAACTCATTACTAAAGCTACCTAACACAATCTTAGCCGTTGTCCTTCATGAATGTAGCAATGGGAAGCAAAAAACACAAGCTCAATGCACGTCCTAAGGATGAGGTTATGTCTCCTGCGATTGCGCTCTCGCACTTGCGTGCGCGCTCCCACGCCAACCTCAAATTGGCTAGTGCCTCTGAGGCCGCTCTGTGTGCGCACAATGGAGCGACCACGATTTGAAGAGACCGAAAAAATTGTCTTTTCACGCGTTGTCACGTGACGTCAGCGGCACGTGAGCTGGTTCAGCCAATGGGGCCGAGCCAGCTTCGTGACGCTTCCGCCACGCCCCCAGGTCGCCTCCCCCAGTCTCCTGCAGCCATATTCACAGATCGCTGGGCCTGCAGGAGTGCGGGAGGCTATGCGAGCGGGCGCGCAGGCTGTACAATCTCAGCCTAAGTCACAAAAGCGTACATCATGCGGCATAAAAGCATTTAACTATTTGCAGCATTTCGTTTAACTTCGTGTATTCGTTACATAGTAAATCTGACAAACTAGCCCACCAAACCTAGTTAAGGCTAAATCAGGTATGTCCAATCTTCTAAGTGTAGCCAGGTCTCCCCAGCGCTACCGCAAACCCCTCACCTGACTGCCGATCGCGGGGGCCGCCACGTCCAATGGCGGCTCCGTTCGGCAGTGGCAGGGGAGAGGGCGGTCAGGTCCCGGCTCGGGGGTTGCCGGGGACGCGTGCGGCCGGTTGCCAAGGCCGCACGCGCATCTCAGGGCTCCCGGCGCTCCCGAAGCCGGGCGGATAGGGCGCCGCCATGTTGTGCCAGGTCGTGCATGCGCAGTGAGTCCACAGCGGTCCGGGTTTGGCGCGAAAATCAGAGCCCCTCCCCTGTGATGTGAGTGACTCAGAGCAGAGCCAAAAACAATTCCTTGTAAAAAGTGCCCTTCCTTTAGATTCCACCAGGGGGAGCCAGCACGGTTATGTTCAACCATACGTGGACGCTGTGATAGACACTCTGATCTCTGAGGATGAGATGATGCATGAGGATGAGATAGACTGTCAGGGGATACACCCTAATGTGTATGTGCCCTGGCGAGCGCCAGGAATAGATCTCCTTACGCTACTGTGCCCCTGCTTGCAAGAAGCCTATGACGAGGGGGCCGACATGTCCCAAGTGCCACTAGACTTCAGGATCACCGAGGTAGATGGGGAGCCGTGTACACAATGCTTTAGCCCCACCTGTGACTGTTCTAGGGGAGCACTGGCGTGGAAGCCCAGATGTGATTGCTGCGGTGCAATTTTCTTGATACCTATTGTACCCCAGCCTACAGAGCCAGCTAAGGAGCTAAGTGAACCCTTGGCGGAGAAGAGCGCGACTGCAGTGGAGGTACTGGAGCACGCCAGCTTCGTACCCACAACCACTGGCTGCATTTCAGAAGAATCTGGTGACTACCTTGCGGAGGATTCGATCATGATATCTTCCGGGGAAAGGGTGGAAGTCCCATCGGTGGCGATGCGCCTACCGGCGAACCACCCCAGCGGTAATGCAGAGGATACAGAGTCTGCTGTGGGTCCGTGTACCCTGGAAGAGGTGTATTCCGATGTTGCGGACCCTGCTGTGGGCCCGTGTGCCCTACGATGGTCAGTCAGACCTACTACGGAGGTACCATCGGTCCTAGGCTTGGGACCAGTACCTACAGACGACAAGGGTGAGTCGACTGCCCCAGGGGTGTCGGGGGTGAGCCTCCAGGTGACCGCGGAGCACGATGGCTCCTTAAGTCTGGTCGCCCGGGCGAAGGGTTCCCCTCTTCATCGCGTCCTGGCGGAGGTGTCCTCATTAGAAGGTAGCTGTCCAGAGAAGAGAGTGGACCAGTGTCTACCGCCGATCCTTCCGGAAGAAGGGAAGCCCATCGTCAGCCAGCCGAGTGGTAAGGAACCCCCTTATTCCCCACAGACTCCGATGGAGGTGGCCGTGAAGAAGGCCAAAGCTACGATTCCTGAGCGGAGTGTGAGCCCGTGTGCTCCGACACAAGTGGTCCCAGGACTGGGATCCAACGCTCCCGAGTTTTCAGCACGTAAGTGGACTGCCCCAGAAGTGCCGGGAGCAGGTCCCGATACCACCAAGGTGGGAACTGACAGCGTCCCCGAAGACCTGTTGGCCACCGTGAATCACCGCAGGGGTAAGGTGTCTACTCTTTCCCCCCTGCCAGGTGAACCCGAGACATTTCCCAGTGCTCGCTTCTCAGTGGAAGCCTCGCAAGTCCGTAGGGACAAGGACTGTGTAAAGGAAGATCCAGGGAGACTGGCCTCCTTTAAGCCCAAAAAGGAGCGCCCCATTCCCCAGGTAGTGGACCGCGGGAAAGGTCCTGGCCTCCTGGTCTACCGCATCCCTGCCGCGGATGACCGGGTAAAGGTCTGCTTCAGAGACACTGTGCTACTCCTTCCACCAGGGGGAGGAAGTAGCGAAAAGCCAGTAACTGTCGCTTTGGAGTGTGCTCTTCAGAAAATTTTTCTGGGGGAGGCTCACGGACGCAAAAGTGAGGTACCCCCACGTGTTCAATTCGGGGCATCCCATCAATGGTCTCAGCTGGTCTCGGTTACTGGGGGTGATGTATCATGTAACCTGATGTGCAAAATCGATATGTTATGTGTACGGGGTATGCCACGAAAATATTCAGTATGTGAAATTGTACCATGCTATGTCGTTCCCCAAGCGAGGGCGTTGGGTGTTTCACCAGGGGGAGAGTGTAGCCAGGTCTCCCCAGCGCTACCGCACCCCCCTCACCTGACTGCCGATCGCGGGGGCCGCCGCGTCCAATGGCGGCTCCGTTCGGCAGTGGCAGGGGAGAGGGCGGTCAGGTCCCGGCTCGGGGGTTGCCGGGGATGCGTGCGGCCGGTTGCCAAGGCCGCACGCGCATCTCAGGGCTCCCGGCGCTCCCGGAGCTGGGCGGATAGGGCGCCGCCATGTTGCGCCAGGTCGCGCATGCGCAGTGAGTCCCCAGCGGTCCAGTTAGCTCGCGCTTGCGCAGGGAGGCTGCGAGAGGCAGGGAAGAGTCGCGCGAGCGTGAGGATAGTCAGGGGAAGGGTGAGGCAGCCCCAGATAGCTTGCGCAGGCACAGGGACAGCTCAGGAAGGGTTGCGGCGGCCATTAGGAGTTAGTGTAGGCAGAGGGGAGGAGCGCACGCGGCCCCAATGTTATAGTAAGGGCCTCGGGACTACAATTCCCATGAGGCTTAGGGCCAGGCACACCAGGTGGGACAGTGTGGCCAATGAGGGCCAAGAGTCTGAGGGGAATTGGATACATTTCGCGGGCAGAGAGCTGCGTGAGTCAGTTGGAGCAGCGGAGCTGAAGGGGAAGGAAGGATGCAGGGAGTGAGTGCAGCTCCTGCATCCAGATAGGTACCCTCACCCTCCAGGTAGGCCCCAACTCCCCACCAGGTTAGTGGGTAAATGATAAGGGACGGCCCTAGATAGGGAGGTCACCCTTAGTGTATGTAAGGTGCAGGTTTGGCAGTGCCACAGCGGGTAGTGCTGTGTGCATTGGCAAATAGGCACAGCGTGCGAGCAGTGTGTTTGCTGCGGGTTCCAGGTTGCTGTGTATGAGTGTTGCATGTTGACGCTGCGTGTACTGAGTGCAGTGTGTGTGCAGAGTGTGTTACTGTCTGCAGGCTGACTGAGAGCTGTGTGTCGGCTGCAGGCGCGTTAGAATTAGTGAGTTAGGAGCTAGTGGTTAGTGAGGTTTCGTGGACTTGGGGTAGTAGGGGAGGGGGGTAGGTTATTAACCCCGCAGGCCCTAGGAGTTTTCCCCAAGTCACCTCAGGTTGCGGTACATCAGGGACAGGCCCTAGGTTAGGGACCGTGTCATGTAGTGCCAAGGTTAGATAGGGATCAGCGGATGCTGCAGTTCCCATAAGGCGACTTGGGCTCAAGTCTGTGTTCAAAGATAAAGACTATCTCCCGGGTGGGACCGCCCCTGGCGGACCCCAAGCAAGGATTCACCGGACCGGATCAGACGGGATCCCAGAACGACAGAGCCTTTGTGAAGCTCCTTGCAGGCCCGAGTGCAGGAGCACTCGGCAGGTACTCTACAAGTGCACCAACAGACCATAACATTCTCTCTCACATAAGTGGCAGCGCTGACCACGGGACAAAGGGGTTGGGCTGTGGGCACCGTGTGGGGATGTTATGATGATGTAATAGTTATCCTTTGCTAGTGTTATTCATTCAGTAAACCTGTTATCCATAATACTGGTGTATGTGGTTTCTGAGTGGGTTCCTATGTTAGGGTCATTCTACATTTCCCTAGAATCCTACACAGGTGGAGGCGCTGAACCAAGAAACGTTCCAGAGGATTCACCCCAGGCTCTCACTAGCGGAGGCTCAGATCTCCTGTGAGCCTGCAGGTATACGCACCACACCGGTAACACCGCATGTTCTACTCACCCACACTATATATGAGATTGGGTGGGGTGGAATACCCGTTACATAAGTTAATATTTTTTTATTTTTTTTTACCATAGCCTTACCTAATGGTCAGGTATAAAATATATTTACAATGGTGTAAATAAGAGAAGCGCAAAATAAATAACAACAACAATACTATGGCTTCTCTGTGCAGCTTTAAATAAACAGTCTCTAGGAAACTGTGTGCAATTACTAATGGTGAAGAAATAAAGCGTAATAGAGAGCTAACCACAAATACCAAACTAGTACTACCCAGTGAAAATTGTGCTCAAATAAACTGTATCACGCTATGTCCTCTTTATGTGTTCTTTACTTCACTAGTTTCATGTGGGCAATCTCTAATTACCTAAAGAACTGCATAGCTGCCGGTCAATTCGTTCTCCGTCTATTGATCGACAAAGTTTGGCGACATCTTTAAATATGGGGAATGTAAATGGTTGCTATAGGAACAAGCATGCTTGTTAAAATAGAATACAAGAAAATTGGTCTTTCAAAGTAGTTTTTTTTTTAAAACAGAAATTGCTAAAAGTATTTTTTTTTTACTACAGAACTGATTTATTAAAAAAACACACATGCAGGATATTGCCTGAACTGCAGCTTTAAGAGGAAGTCAAGCGTGATCAGACATTCTCTTGCAGACATCTACTGTATGTGAGTGATTTGTTCACTATATCACTTGAGCACAATTTTCACTGGGTATTACTAGTTTGGTATTAGCTCTCGATTGCGCTTTATTTCTCCACCATTGTAAAATACATTTACATCAGAGACTTCCCCCTACATAAGAACGAACGGGAAAGTCCAGGGGAATTCAGAGGACATGGTAAAAAAAAAAACTAATTCAATGAGAAAGTAGGACTTGTTTGACTTAGGCTAAGGCCCCGCTCCCAGAGTCAGCGCGCCCGCACTGCAGACAGGCGGTGTGCTGACATATACAGACTGCGATATGCGGTCTGTAGGGAGCGGGAGCCGGAGTGGGAGGTGGGCGGGAGTGGGAGGATTGACAGGGAGGGGGGGTGTGGCTTGAGCGGAGGGACCCGCTACTCTCCCTCCCCCTCCCTCCCTCCACGGGCTGCAGGAGGGAGCTGCTGATGGTAAGTAAAACACACACACACGCAGGCACTCATACATACACACACACAGGCAGGCACTCACGCACTCATACACACACACACACACGCGCGCGCACACACAGGCAGGCACTCACGCACTCAGGCACACACATACACACACACAGACAGGCACGCACGCACTCAGACACACACACACAGACAGGCACTCACGCTTTCACTCCACACTCCTCCCCGCTCCCCGAAGCCTCTCTTCCTCCCGAAGCCTCCCCTCCCCATTGGCTCACAGCCACACCACGTGACGCGTCAATGCTAGACATCACCATTTTCTTGTGTCCCCTAGCGGCTGACGCGCCACAGCGTGTAGTGCGCTGTGCCGCCAGGGGGGACCGGGACCGGCTCGCGAGGATTCCCCTGCTGGTGGGGAACTCGCGTGTTTCCGCCCGCGCCAACGAGCGCAGCGGGACCGAGGCCTTAGACCTTGGCGCGGTGGACAAGGTTAATCAGACCTTGGCCAAATGATGTAGCTAACACCCGAATTTAAAGGGCATGTTGGAAATAGTTTAATAATGTGCAGGCTTTTGTGCCGCACGATGTAAGTAAGAAGAGGGGTTTGTATTGCGGAAATGTTGGGTTTGAGTGAATTAGGATGTGCGTTGATCTCGAGGGTTTTTTTTTGCTTTTGCCTTTTTTTGGGTCACTCCTCAACAGCACACTAATGCACTGATAATGTGCAAGCCAATTTGGAACGTAGTACAGTTTTTTTTGTATTCGTCTTCCATTAATGTATGTCCGATTCTCTTTCCCTAGCAGCGCTCCTAAGGTATTGAAAGATATATAGTGGTATTGATGCATGTACAGTATACAGGAATGCAGGAAGAATATTTCAGGTGGAGTGCTGTACATATGAAATCGGTAACATATATACTTTGAGAGACAACAAAAGGGTAGGGAGTGATCACAGGACCATACTAATTGAGTGAAGTAATTAAGTACATAAATGGGGTAATCAAATGATGGGTGCAAACTGTGAACTGAAAAGTGAATCAGAAAAGGTGAAGGGGAAACACAAATTGGATGTACCCCCTAAAAGAATTCACTTAAATGCACACCAACAGGTATAAAAGTTAACTTTTAATAAATTTACTTAAAACATATATTACCAAAGTAATGTGTAATGTGAATTAAAAATGTATTAAATCAACGCTATCAGGCATCCGTGTCGTCAATTATAAAGTCATACTATCCCAGTTGACCACTTAATGTTGGTGGGATATAGAGGACAGAGGATGCTAAGAGTCAGGGTATTAACCCCTCTGGAGCAACGGTGAGACCAAATAGTAGGAGTATATAAATGTTCACAAGTAGGTGGCCAATGGATTAATTATCCAGCTTCCTTGCTAGATTACCAGCACTGCGCACTACAGTAGAGACTTAAGTGTGTTAAAGTGAGAGTGCTTGAGTGACAAAGCTGGCACATATATATATACAAATTTGTCCCTGAGGAAGCTCCTTTGCTGGAGGGAAACGTGCGTTGGATGCGCAATGTTGTCAGTCTCCTACTTGGAGCTGTTTTAATGTAGTGTTTGCAGTCTCCTGGTTCTAACTGTGCAGACCCCAGTAGTTAGTTATTTGTTTATTTATTTAATTTCATAGTCAGTGTGCCTGCATTCCTTGCACTCCATGTGAGGCGTTCTCACAGTTCATCACTGTGAATTCACCCTAGTACTGCTGTGTCTGGCAGTTTCATGATGCAGTGTATGTACTATCATTATCACTATATATGTGCCAGCTTTGTCACTCAAGCACTCTCACTTTAACACACTAAAGTCTCTACTGTAGTGCGCAGTGCTGGTAATCTAGCAAGGAAGCTGGATAATTAATCCATTGGCCACCTACTTGTGAACATTTATATACTCCTACTATTTGGTCTCACCGTTGCTCCAGAGGGGTTAATACCCTGACTCTTAGCATCCTCTGTCCTCTATATCCCACCAACATTAAGTGGTCAACTGGGATAGTATGACTTTATAATTGACGACACGGATGCCTGATAGCGTTGATTTAATACATTTTTAATTCACATTACACATTACTTTGGTAATATATGTTTTAAGTAAATGTATTAAAAGTTAACTTTTATACCTGTTGGTGTGCATTTAAGTGAATTCTTTTAGGGGGCACATCCAATTTGTGTTTCCCCTTCACATATATACTTTGCCATAATGTAAATATGTATAGACCATCTGCACCCATGTGTCCAACCCAAATGCATGTATACTATCTGTATGAGGGGAGAGGGTGTGAGAGACCAAAGTATAGGGGCTGTATTCGAATCCCCCCATTCCTACTCTGGGGTAATTCTACTGCATGTACTCCGAAGTGGCCAAATTATCCCAAAGTATAAAGAATCGGAGTATATAGAGCAGGGCTGGCCACCTCCAGTCCTCAAGGGCCACCAACAGGTCAGGTTGTAAGGATACCCCTGCTTCAGCACAGGTGGTTCAGTCTACGACTGAGTTTGACTTAGTCTACAATTGAGCCACTGATTGAGCCACCTGTGCTGAAGAAAGGATAGCCTGAACCGGACCTGTTGGTAGCCCTTGAGGACTGGAGTTGGCCTCTCCTGATATAGTGTCACTCCCTTGGTCTACAAATACTTCCTCGAATTAGCATCGAATCTTGGACAGATTCTACCAGCTTTAAAGCATGACCACCTCGTTCCTGTACCTGTTGATGTAAAATCATCCAAGATATACAGCTTGAGTTCCTCTAGTCAATCTGTATAACACCTGCTATGAACCCCATTGCCATGGATCTATTTGTTTGCGATAAACATCAGGCTACAGAGGGAAAGCTTGGTCTGATCCAATAATCCATGATACATTTATTTGCTATATCAAGAATGAAAGCTTTCAGAACTTGATCTGGACTTGGGTGGTTAAGTCGGGTAGACATGACCCCAAATAAAAAACTGCCTATAATCTGTAATAAAATTTACATTTAGCAATTTACCTAAAAATGGGGTTGTTTTGTTCCAGAAATCTGATGTCTGATCTTAATTTTTTGGCGTAGCACAGGAGTGACATATGCTCTACTAAGACTCGTATATTGTATTTCAGTGCATTCTGGCTATTAATATCACTGTATTGCTATGAATAATTATGACTTGGAAAACAAGATCACACTCCAATCTTATGATAACATGGAGCCCGGCTGGTAACACTGAAAATGTAAACTCTGCACTGCTGTGCATTTACCCTATTCCTTTTCCTGTCTGATTCCAGGTGCCTCCTGGGCTATCCTGATTGAGGTCCCGCAGGAGCCTGTGAGGGGGCTGGTGGGTCACTCGGTACTCCTGCCCGTCTCTTACTGGATCCCGCAGCCTCCTCCTTCACTGCACATCATCTGGGATTTCCAAAAGTCCATCATCCTCTTCTCAGAAATGAGACGCTGTCTCCCTGACCCATCTACACCTGCCTCCCCTCTCCGCATGTGCCACAAGTTTGACATTGTGGTGGGGAAGTACAAGCCGCGTGTAAGGTTTATCCCTGGAAACGCTTCTCTTCTTCTCCATGACCTCCAGCTCAATGACAGTGGAGAATATACAGTGACCTTCCAGGAGTTGAACCATACAAAATCTATAACGCTGCTTGTAGATGACCTAGAAGCAGCGTGTAATAGCTCAGGTATGTTTGTTTGTTAACATTTCAAGCAATCTCTAGTGCTAAACTTACTATTCCTGAGATACAGTACCCAGGAGCCTACTCACTCAAGTGCAAGATAAGAACCAGGAGTTCTTCCTGAATTTAATGGCAATTATATATGCAAGAATAGCTCTACTAAAGAAAATATTTCCACGCCGTTTTTGTACAGGGATCTGTTTGTTAAGTAACAGAACTTGTCTTTCTGCCAGTTCTCACCAATAATGGAACAGCTAGTGATGGTAATACTAGAAGAGAAAAGATTCCCTTGTAGCTGCACTGGAGAAAACACCCTACAGATATAAAATTATCACTTTATTCAGTATAGTTAAAATGAATGGATTCTGGAAAAAACGGCAACAGAAGAACTTATATAAAAACAAATAAAAATGGACGTAGGTGTGTGCTTGTAGTGAATGGAGATGATATCTTATATACCTCTTGGTAGCATCTTAATTATTCAACTTTAAGGGAGATTTACTGTGGTAATAAGCTTGGAGGAAGAAAAACACCTTAATATAAGCTAAGGCAAGCTATACAGGTACGTGTATCAGTGCCACCTGCCTAATTAGATCTAGGGACACTGCACCATCCACAGTGTAAATAAGGTAGAGGTGATTTTAGCTGAATAGCTGAGCCCACTATTGTTAATATAGCTCCCTGTAAGTGTATCTCACAATCATAGTACAAATATCTAATAGACTTGAGAGCTAAGGGCCGTTCTATACTGTGTGCGGCCGTGCGAACACGCGTGCACGTACCGCACGCTTTTTGTGGGTATACTGTACAGTCCATGTTGCCGGGACCGACATGCAAGGAAGGTACTGTGTGTGTGTCTGTGTGTGTGTCTGTGTGTGTCTGTGTCTGTGTGTGTGTGTGTGTGTGTGTGTGTGTGTGTGTGTGTGTGTGTGTGTGTGTGTGTGTGTGTGTGTGTGTGTGTGTGTGTGTGTGTGTGTGTGTGTGTGTGTGTGTATTTGTGTATTTGTATGTATGTGTAATTTCTTATTTATTATTAAACAAAAACACATTTGTAAAAATAAAATATTTATTAACATTGTGCAGACACACACATACATACTGTACACACACACACACATACACATGCATACATACACACACACATACAGTATGCATACATCTCAGCGGCTCGAAATCTTTATTTTCCTACTCTTCCCCCCTGTCGGCCGGCTGCACGCTCACTGCCGTGCGCGCGCGCTGTCCTATTATAGAAAGGCTGACTAACCTCAGCCATCTATAATTGCCGCGGGACACAGTTGCCGTAAGGCTGCGAAGCCACGTGGGTGATTTGAGTAAGCTTTTCTTTATTCAGCCAAAAAATTGTACAAAAAAAACATAACTTTAACTTCATAGATAAATTAAAAAAACAAGTCCTGAGACAGGCTTTGCCCTTTTCCCAGCCAGGGTGGTTCATGTCCAAAGAGCAAGTGTCCCAATGTAGCAGCCCTTGTGGCAGGTTTCTCCCCTCCGGAGTTCCAGCATGTGTCTCCCTGGGTCAGGCAGGAACCAGGAACCGGTGTGTGGGAGCAGGAGGGGGGTTTAATGCCCAATAATGAGGCAGCTGGGACCTGGGTAATTAACCCAGCTTTTCTCAAACTGGGATTAACCTGGGACCCATTGCTGGACTCCAGAGCTATACATAAGACTCTCGTGTATTATATTGGGATAGTGAATCCGCCCCGTCACAGGCGCCATTCCAGTCATTAGTTTGGGGGGGCGATTATAGTGATTTGAGACCTAAAAGCTCCATTTTTTTTTTCTAACATTAGAATGAGAAAATTAGTACATTTTGACAGCATTTATTGTGATCCTTTGGTGATCCTATGAACTATTTCAGCTAGTGTCTTAAAACTAATTAAACTTTTGCATTTCAACAATAACAAACATTTTAAGAGCAAAAAGGAACAGAACTCTTGCGATTTGCATAATGATGTGACCAAAATGGAAGAATACATGTATCCAACTTCAATTCTCAAAAGGTCAAGAGTTAGAGGGCGATGTAATGTGATTTTATTATCTACTATTTATTTATTTACTACGATTATATGATAAGTCAGTACCACTTACTCTTACACTGACCATTTATATCCTTTCCAACTTGACATGTTTATTAGACTAACCTGAAGTGATGTACACCTTTTACACACTTTTAACAAGTATTTTTTTTTTATAGTGTACCTGTTTTAAATGTTGCATTTTTTTCATTTTTTTCCCATGGTGACTAAAAGCTGCAGAGTTGTTTTTTTTGTCCCCCCAATCATTTTTAAAAGTCATTAACCCACACTCTCTTTCTTTGTGGCTTTGGTGTAAAGAAGTGGCAATGTCATTATGAGTCCAACATATCAAATTGGGGGTCAATAAATATCAGATAAGAATTCGAATTACACTGGCCCTGGAAAAAAATTTTAAAAAATATTCATTTTATCACAGGAAATAAATAAGTAAAAAACATTTTCTTTATGTGCAAATTAATTTTTCCTAATGAAGACAGTTATATTGAGGAGCTTTTCCATTTTTGTTGTTGCAGATATTATCCCCCAGATTCATCCAGATCCATTACAGGTTAATACACCCAAGTGGCTGCCAATTCCCATTCAAGTCAACAGGAGCTAAAGGTCTCTTGGGCGTGTTAACTCATAACAGAGCTTGATTTATCTGGGGGGGGAGTGACGCTGACACATTGGAAGGATAGAAACTTCTTAAAAATGTATCCTTACCATTTGTAAAAAATGTTTGTATGTGCACTAAAGAAATTGTCAATTAAATTTACAATGCAAATGGTTGACATATCCTTATATTCTTCTCAGGACATTTTTTTGTGTGTAAAACATCTTATCAGTGTTACTGACTTCCATAGAAAGATTAACTCACCCAAGTAACTGTTTTACTTATGTGTATCGTGTGAAAATTTACATTATGTTTACTTTTTTTTTTTCTCGGAAGACTGAATTCATGCATACGAGCTTCATATGTTATATAGTATTGTATTGTATGTCTTTATTTATATAGCGCCATTAATGTACATAGCGCGTCACAGTAGTAGTACACGTGACAATCATATAAATAACAAATAATACAAATAACAGATCATGGGAATAAGTGCTTCAGACATAAAAGTAACATTTCGGAAGAGGAGTCCCTGCTCCGAGGAGCTTACAATCTAATTGGTAGGTAGGGAGAACGTACAGAGACAGTAGGAGGGAATTCTGGTAAGTGCGTCTACAGGGGGCCAAGCTTTATGTATCATGTGTATAGTATTAGCCACAGAGCTACTCATATGCTTCTTTAAGCAAGTGTGTCTTAAGGTGGGTGTTAAAGGTGGATAGAGAGGGTACTAGTCGGGTATTGAGGGGAAGGGCATTCCGGAGGTGCGGGGCAGTCAGTGAGAAAGGTTTAAGGTGGGAAAGGGCTTTAGATACAAAGGGGGTAGAGAGAAGACATCCTTGAGCAGAACGCAAGAGTCGGGATGGTGCACAGTGAGAAATTAGGGCTGAGATGTAAGGAGGGGCAGAAGAGTGTAAAGCTTTAAAAGTGAGGAGGAGAATTGATTTTATCTGATTGACGAGTTATGGCCTCATAATTACTTTTCATCAAAGAGCAAAACAAAAGAAAGAATTGACTTGGGGCTTTGAGGAGTGACAGACAGTCTTCTCACCAAAAGACATTAGATACCGATTGTAAAACGCTCCAAAGCTTGATTTACACAGCCAGTTAAATAACTTTTTGTAAACAATTTATCTCTTTGGTTTCCTCAAACTAATTTTGCTGTGCTAAAAGCAAAGATTGTGCTTCTTTTGCTCCTCTGGAGATTAATTATAAATAGCATTTCTTAGAGGCCTCTAAATTTGATGTGTTTGTCAATCAAGTGTTTTCTTTACCCTTATGTCACCCTGTCCTTATCAAAGATGGAATAAAGATAAACAGAAGGGGAGTGAGATGGGCTCTGCCTGTGCAAACTCTTGTTGAACACACAGTGACGTCGACGAGAAATTGCTGTGCTGATAATACAGCAAATTCAGTGATCACGCGAAATATTGTTGTTTGGAGGAACCGCAGATTGTAGTATCTAGGTGTCTAATGCTAAAAAAGCTATTAAGCTAGCTAACTGAATAATATATCTCCAATCCTCAGACCCCAACTAGTACTATTGTCCCCTTGCCTTGAGGCTGTTTGTGGCGTGCAACGTCACACTTCACGCATGAGACCCGACGTACGTTTCGCTGATTTGCTCAGCTTCTTCACGGGTGGCGTTGGTCCAATCTAGCGTTTCTTTTAAAGGTGCTGGTTACCATGGTAACGAGTTTGTTGTCAATTTCTTTGTAACTTGTTTATAATGATACAAAGATGGCTGGCTTTATTGTAACATTGTGTCCATAATCTGAATGTTCATGTAAATGTTGCTACAGATTTGGAGATCACAGCGGTGGCAGCAAATCACAGTGAGAACGTAAAAAAGGATGGATAAAAGCATGAGAGTGGCGGTATAGGACTTCACATGAAATGAGGCAAAGTGTGAGTGTACGAAATGGAGAAAATCAGGGCTCCTCGGATTTGCTCAATGAACTAATTTATTGCCAATAGACTTGACGTTTCGGCCACACAGGCCTTTCTCAAAAGCAGAAATGGCATTTCTGAGAAAAGCCTGTGTGGCCGAAACGTCGTCTATTGGCAATAAATTAGTTCATTGAGCAAATCCGAGGAGCCCTGATTTCCTTCCCTTCGTTAACCCAGGATTGACACAGAGAATCCTGAACCAGGAGCACCGGTAGTTGTATCTACCTTTGATTTTTAATTACTGTGCAGCATGTATTATCTTTGTACAAAGTGTGAGTGTACACATATAGGATATTTATGTGTAACATCCGTGTTATGTGATAATCTACATGTAAAACATGTGTTACAGTTAGTGATAATGTTCTTAGAAATATTCTTGCTGTTCTCCTCTTAGAACAGAAAAGTGTATGTTTGTAGGATGCACTTAGTTTTTATGTTAATTATATGTTTACAAACAACACACAGAACCTCAGCAAGCTCTTTTTAGGAACCCCTGAACCCCCACAAAATATATATGTATATAAGTGTCAAAAAGGAGAGCTATTGAGCGTGGCATATGTATGCTACAAGCGACAGAGAAGCCAAATGCTACATCCAATATGACAAAAATACACAGTAAAATACTTATATATTCTCTTGAAAAAGGATCATTTACTTTAACCCTTTGGCCAAAGCGTTGTAAACCTGCGAGCCACGAGAATATATAAGTATTTTACTGTGTATTTTTGTCATATTGGATGTAGCATTGGGCTTCTCTGTCGCTAATTATATATTTAGTAATTTTTGGTTAAATGTATGGTGTGTAAGTAAAGCCCTCATTTAGTCCATGAGGGGAGAGGTGCCTAAAGTGTATATCCACTTTTGCGTCCCGTTTGAGCTGGACAGTGTCCCAATTTTTTCTCCTGATGTTTTGGGGAATATTGTCTGTCTCCTGGAATTTGTGGGTTTAAGTATTTCCTCAAACAAAAGACAAAAAAGCCTCAGTGCTACATCCAACCTGACAAAGGGTACAGTTAAATACATTTCTGTTTATCTTCTCATAAGCAACGGTCATTTAGTTAAATTCTTTGGCCAAAGTATTTAATGCCTAGAACGGTATAGCCCATCTGTAGAGCCTAACACTGCTGCACCTGCACAAAGCTCTCATAACCTCTCTAATGGGCGGGAGAGGGGGGAGCTGTCTTTATAGACTGGTCCTTCACAGGTGCCTAGCAAGAATGGCCATTGAAAAAGTAGGATGGGCGAGCTTGAAATCAGGGAGGAGGGGTCACAAACTTCCAAATTGTTTTACCACTTGAAATGTGCAAACACACACACACACACACACGCAC
Organism: Ascaphus truei; assembly: GCF_040206685.1. Taxonomy (NCBI): domain Eukaryota; kingdom Metazoa; phylum Chordata; class Amphibia; order Anura; family Ascaphidae; genus Ascaphus; species Ascaphus truei. Next base: position 468,503,797 of record NC_134484.1, read on the forward strand.
AGCCCCTGTGAGCTCCTCCGTGAACTTTTCACTGCTTTTCTGTAATCTTAGTTCAAGATCGTTAAACTCTGGGGGGGGGGGGGGGGTTCGACTCCATTTACACGTCTGCTCTACCTTTTTTTAACTCTATATTGACTTCTTTCAGTTTCACTGCGGTTCAACACCTTTTTATCAACACACAGCCTAGGCCAAAATAACTTTGTCTGCGAACTACTCAGGTTCCTTCTGACACGCCATGATTTCCTGTTTGACCGTAAAATTTACCAACGAATGCAGCGTTGGGCACCACATGTTCCCCCCCCCCCGCCCCCCCCCCCCATCTGCGAACCCATATCTAGGATGGTGGGAAGTTACAATAGTCTTTAAAGAACAACCACATAGCTTTCATCTGAACATTAGTCAGGTGATCTAGCTTAATGCTTTAAAACTCCCTTACTCTGCAGTGGATAGGATTATCCCTGATTTCTACAGTGTGTGCTGCCATCCCTTGGGCTGTTGTCTGGACTGCTGGGCTGCACCCCCTTTTGTAGGACTATCCCTGATATCTGTAAGGGTTGCTGGAAGATCCTGTACTGTCTCTTAACTGCGTCCCCTGTGAGGGTACACTTATTCCGGTTGCTCGTTACTTTGGTGCATTTTTTCTGTAGGGAGATCTGTACAGGGATAGGGAAGTACCACTAGACATTTTGTGTCTCTTGGGAACGGCCCTGAAGAAGGGTTTTTTTTTTACCCCGAAACGTTGCAGCCCCCCTTCCTCTGTACTTTTACTTTTTCTCACCCCCCTCCCTCCCTTTCCTTGTTTTTTCTCCCGGTTTTCTTTTGATGTGTTGTGGCTTTGTTTTTTTACTTACATATCGTTCGTATTTGTGTTTTTTGCTCAATAAAACTTTTTTTTGGCATATTCCCCCCTTTTTTTACTTTTTGTGTGCTGAGAACAATAGCTTTCTTCTTTAGTAACAACTGAACATTCAGAGACTTAACTTAATAGTTAATAACTTTAGTCACTTGAGACGTTTTCTAGCATTAGACACATAGATACTACAATCTCCGATTCCTCCAAACAACAATATATCACGGGATCACTGAATTTGCTGTATTATTAGCACAGGTATTTCTTGTCCTGCTATTTGCATGCTTGCAATATTGCTTTTTTATATACTCCTCTATACAGTACATGTCCAAATATATTCCTTTCTATAGGAGAGGAATGCCCTCCTTAATATACTTCATTACTTTACGCTATTATAGCAGGACTTATCTAATAGGTATTACAAGGAAGCTTCAATCACTATCACAATTATAGTACTGAAGAGGACTCTACCAAGACCATTGTGGACAGACATATAACCCCAGCTACACTTGTGACTCATACACTTGAGTCTGCTCAGAATATAATGGCTTAAGTTCCCCTTGTGTGTCTTGATCTGTGTGACTGGATTACTGTTTGATTCTATGTGGGAACAAGGAAGGGGTTAAACAAGGTATAGTGAATTACAGTAAATTCTTAGTACTTACAACTCCATAGTTGCAATAATGGAACGATTGAGAATGCCACTCAATGCACATCTTGCCACATGTATGTACACTTGGAGCAGTTCTTCCAGGGAGCATACGGGTGTGAGAAATGTGAGTGGGTGGTCTCTTTAGAGTCTCAGATTGCTGGAAACTTGCAATATTGAGGGACATTGGCAATCTTGAAAGAAGTTTAGTGCTCACTTAGCAGGCCCTGGCTGGGTCTAGTGGTGCAGATGGTGGGGCTGTGAGTGAGGAGAAGGTATGTAGCTGGGTAACAATTAGAAGGGGAAGCAGGGGGAAGAGGAAGAGGCAGGCCAGTTCTGAGCTGACTCATCCCAATAGATTTGCCGTATTGAGTGAAAATAGTGGGAGTGTCAGGGCAGAAATGGCAAGGCTGGGGGAGTCTGATTCCTCTAGCAGCCAGGGGAATAGTTCCTCCAGCACAGAGGGGACTCAGGATGCTCAGATACCAAAAAAGATTGTGGTGGTAGGAGACTCCATTATTAGGAAGGTAGATAGGGTAATCTGTTGCCATGACCGTATGTACCGAACAGTTTGTTGTCTCTCGGGGGCTCGAGTTCAGCACATTGTGGATCAGGTAGACAGATTGTTGGGTGGGGCTGGGACTGACCCAGCGGTCTTGGTACATGTTGGCACCAATGACAAAGTTAGAGAGAGATGGAGGGTCCTAAAATAATGATTTCAGGGATCTAGGCCACAAGCTTAAGGCAAGGACCTCCGAGGTAGTATTTTCTGAAATATTACCAGTGCCATGCACTACCCCAGGGAGACAGTCGAAGATTGGGAGGTTAATGCATGGCTAAAAAATTGGTGTAGGAAGGAGGGTTCGGGATTCTTAGAGCACTGAGACTCCTTTTCTGAGAGGTGTAATCTTTATGGTAGGGACGGATTGATCCTTAATGAAGAGGGATCTTCTGTGCTAGGAGGGAGAATGTTAAAAAGATTGAAGGAGATTTTAAACTAGGATGGAGGGGGAGAGACAAGAAACAGATAATTAACTAAATACAATAGATGGGGATGGGGAAATAGCAAGGGTCGTGAAGGAAGAATGGGGGCAAGTGCAGGAATTTGGCAAGCAGGGAGACACCCATATTAAATACAGATAATACTATAAAACTTCTAAAGACTAAATCCAGTGGGAGCAGAAAGGCAGGAGCAGATAAGATAATACTACAGACTGAAAAAAACACCTTAAATGCATGCTTGCTAATGCAAGAAGTCTGACAGATAAAATGGGGGAGCTTGAATTAATAGCTACAAGGGAGCAGTATGATATCATAGGCATTACTGAAACATGGTGAGATGAAACTCATGACTGTACAGTTAATTTAGAGGGTTATTCCCGTTTTCGGAATTATCGAGCAAATACAGTAGAAGAGGAGATACTGTAGAGTATGTTTATATGTTAAGTCGAATCTAAAACCTATTATAAAGGAAGATATTTCTGAAAAGAAATATGAAAATGTTGAGACCTTGTGGATAGAAATTAGCAGTGGAGGAATCAGTACAAAGAAAATGTTTGTAGAGATATACTGTATAATATCGGTGAGCTTAAGGAAGCCAAAACACTTTGGCAAATGGAGAAGGCATCAAAACTAGGTTGTGTTTGCATTACGGGTGATTTTAATTATCCAGACATAGACTGGGGCAATGAGATTAGCATTACAATGAAAGGAAACAGGTTTTTGGGGGTGCTTAAAGACAATTACATGACCAAAATTATTGAGGAACCAACCAGGAGAGGGGCAATATTGAATTTGGTAATATCAAACAATATCGAACAAGGGGAGGGGGAGGGGGGGATGGGAAGGGAGGAGAGAACCCTCGCTACTACTGGCTGGAAATGACTGGTGGAGGTGCTACTATCAGGGGAAAACTAGAATATGGAGTACACAGAAGAGAAGGAGCCCCAAGGAGAGCACTCATCCACTGTATAATAAAGCCTGGTGTACCTAGGAACCGAGTGATGTTGGGGGAGAATGGGTGAACTAAAACATGTGTGTATTTATTTGAGTCGTGACTCAGAACAGTAAAATAGTGGGGGGGGGGGGGGGGAACGCTGTAGGTCCGGTATAATACCCTGAAGAACCAGTGTACAGCGAATTAAAATGGGACAAAATGAACCGAAATAGTAAACACTCAACTCTCCAAGCTACTGAGGTAATGCTAGGGCCAGGTGTCCCATATATATCACCACAATGTATACTGTATGATATTAATGTAACCCAAAAGTTAGGGATATGGACAGTACGGTGCCAAGGTAGAGTATTATATACCAATTGACACCTGCTTAGCCCTGTATATGCTCAGATCAGTGCTTGTCAGTAGTTGTCAAAGCAGTGCACATATAGTGCCTGTTAACGTGTAATGATCCAGAGCACAAGGTCTGGATAGGTGCTTTCACAGATAGGTAGTCACAGTGAGCATCTTCATAATCCTATGTCACGCAGTACATTAGGGCATAGTGATATCAGTGATACCTATAACAGTAAACAAGTAGTGCCTGTTTACATGAAGAGATCAAGGGTAAGGACCCTAAGGTGTCATGTGTATGTCAGACAGTGTAACAAACAAGATCAGTACCTGCTATAACAGTACACAAGTAGTGCCTGTTTACATGAGACCTGTGAACATGTATACTCCAAGCCGTGTAGGGGCTGGCGTTAACAGTTGCTAAACGGTGTATGCGTGATGTCCACTAGTGTAGAGCATATAGTCACACTTACATACCAGACAGTATAGAAGCAAGATCAGTGATATCTAGAAGAGTGCACAAGTGGTGCCTGTTTACATGGAGTGTGTGTAAATCACGGGGTTCATTTGTCCATCAAAGACAGGCATACCTCATAAAGTAAGGCTGGGCGCCTTCAGCAACGTGCCTGGTGCTCTCATATATCAGCCTGAGGTGCGCCTGGTATTAAAATCAATAAACGTAGCTGCAATAGCAGAGCCCCATATCTGAGGCTACTGGGGATAGGAAGCGCTCCGACCGCAAGCGCATGTCCCGCCCCTCTGACGTAATGACGTCATCAATCGCCGACGTACGTTTCGCTAGTACTGCTTTGTCAACTACTGACAAGCACTGATCTGAGCATATACAGGGCTAAAGGGAGACCAAAAAGCGCACCAGCACAAACGGAGCAGGAAAAAACCAGAACAAAAAAATGATTAAAAGGGCACTTTTAATCATTTTTTTGTTCTGGTTTTTTCCTGCTCCGTTTGTGCTGGTGCGCTTTTTGGTCTCCCTTTTCCCTGTATTGCATTGAGTAGCTGCACAGCTTGCCTGCCTGCCCTACCAGGATGTGAGTATTTGCATATTTTTCAGGGGAACCTGCCAATGAGACATATGGTGAGTGGGTTGCACCACACACCACCTGTCTTCAGGAGGATAGTACCCATTATATGACACAATAGGTACTATATCAATTGTTAGTACCCTGGTACAGTGGTCTGGCTTATTATCATTTTGAGATATACCTGCATTTGAGCGCTTCAGCTATTTTCCATATTGCAACATATACAGGGCTAAGCAGGTGTCAATTGGTATATAATACTCTACCTTGGCACCGTACTGTCCATATCCCTAACTTTTGGGTTACATTAATATCATACAGTATACATTGTGGTGATATATATGGGACACCTGGCCCTAGCATTACCTCAGTAGCTTGGACAGTTGAGTGTTTACTATTTCGGTTCATTTTGTCCCCATTTTAATTCGCTGTACACTGGTTCTTCGGGGTATTATACCTGACCTACTGCGTTCCCCCCCGCCCCCACTATTTTACTGTTCTGAGTCACGACTCAAATAAATACACACATGTTTTAGTTCACCCATTCTCCCCCAACATTACTCGGTTCCTAGGTACACCAGGCTTTATTATACAGTGGATGAGTGCTCTCCTTGGGGCTCCTTCTCTTCTGTGTACTCCAATATCAAACAATATACTGTAGAAGTAATAATAAATATTCAAGTCCGGGAATATTTGGGTAACAGTGATCATAACACGATCTCATTTGAAATAAATTATCAAAAACCATAGTACTTGTGTTCAACAAAGACCTTAAACTTTAGAAAGGCAGATTTTAATAAACTGAGGATTAATCTAGAAGGAATAAATTGAGATGATGTTTTGTCAGGGACAAATGTGGGAGATAAATGGGCAGTCTTTAAAACATTGTTAGAAAAGTACACTTATAAGTGTATACCCTTGGGTAATAAATATAAAAGAAACAAGTAATTAACCAATGTGGCTAAATAAACAGGTAGGGGAGGAAATGGAAAAGAAGAGACAGTCGTTTAGATTCTAAGGCTTGTTATATAGTGCACCCTGGTGTGCGTGCAGATGCGCGTCCGGCGCTGCGCGTGCACGTTGTATGCGCGTTTAGTTAATATAGCGAACGCGGTGGCGTGTGTGGCTAGGGGGCGTGGCTCTGACATCACAGCATTAGGCCGCGCTGTGATTGGCTCTCAGCACGGCAGCAGCGTGAAAATACAAATTTCTTGGATTTTCTCAGATCTGCCGCGCCAACGCTCACGGCCGTGCGTGCATCTGAAGTATAGCAACTGCAGGGTCATACCCTGCAATTATCATTCACGCGCATGCGCACTATATTACAGCCCTTAGGCAGCACTCATGGTGGGGGCGCCCCTATGTACGCACGCTTGCATGCATGCGCACATTCGGGACTCTTCTATGCTACCTTATTGGAGGTAGCATAGTACTGGCAGCAATGTAGTGCATTGTCGCTGCTGCAGTTTGGAGAGACAAGTAAATTTGTCTTTCCAGGCTGCAGTCACGTGACGTCAGCGTCACATGAGCTGGTTCAGCCAATAAGGGCGAACCAGCTCCGTAGTGTGTCTGTGACGCATTTGCCACGCCCCTGCCATTCCATCGATCGCCTACCCCAATCTCATGCAGTCAAGTGCACAGATCGCTGAGGCTGCAAGAGTGCGTATGGTAGCGCACGCCCTCGCCATCACCATGGGCGCAGCCTTTAAGTCAGAAGGGACGGAGGCAGCATATCAGAATTATAAGGAATGCAACAAAAGTTGCAGAAAGGCAATCACATTAGTAATCATGAATAATGAAAAAAGCATTGCAATAGAAAGTAAGGTCAACCCTAAAAAGTTCTTTAAGTACCTTAACAAAAAAATCAGAAAAGAAAATATAGGGCACTTTCAGTGTGAGATGGGCAGGCAGATTATAGGTGGCTTGAAAAAATTTAAGTAAATAAGGCACCAGGCCCCGATGGCATACATCCAAGAGTTCACAAGGAGTTAAATTCAGTGACAGCCAAACCATTACATTTAATATTCAAAGACTCCATTTCTACAGGCTCAGTACCACAAGATTGGCGTAAAGCTGATGTGGTGCCTATATTTAAAAAGGGAGCTAGATCACAACGGGGGAATTACAGACCTGTAAGCCTGACTTCAATAGTGGGGAAACTACTTGAATGTTTAGTATGGAATAAAATTCAGGAATACCTAATGGAAAACAACATTATTAGTAATAGTCAGCATGGATTTATGAAGGATCGATCATGCCAAGCTAACCTTATTAGATTCTTTGAGGAGGTAAGTAGGAATTTAGACCAGGGCAATGCAGTTGATGTAGTGCTTGTAGACAGCAGGCTTAGCAATAGTGCCCAAAGTCATGCAGTAGCTGCAAAGGCAAACAAGATCTTATCTTGCATTAGACGGGCAATGGCTGGAAGGGAAGTAAACATAATTATGCCCCTTTACAAAGCATTAGTAAGACCTCACCGTGAATATGGAGTACAATTTTGGGCACCACTGCTTAGAAAATACACTATGGAACCAGAGAAAGTGCAGAGAAGAGCCACCAAATTAATAAAGGGGATATATAATCTGATTTATGAGGAGAGGATAGCTACATTAGATCTGCTTACATTAGAAAAGAGGCATCTAAGAGGGTGTATGATAATTATATACAAATATATTCGGGGAGCTTTCAAAAGAACTATTCATCCCAAGGGCAGTACAAAGGACTCGGGGTCATCCCGTAAGGTTGGAGGAAAGGAGATTTAATCTGCAGCATAATGCAATGCCTTGTAGGCCCCTCAGGCAGGGAAGATGTTAAAAATATCGCAGACTATGTCAAGCTGCAGGTTACATACATAGTTACATAGTAGATGAGGTTGAAAAAAGACATAGGTCCATCAAGTTCAACCTATGCTAAATTTAGACAACAGATACTTTATCCTATATCTATACTTACAGCTACATGTATGAAAGTTGGGAAGCATTGCTGGCCTACTGGTGCTTAGGGGATTGTCCTTTTCACTGCTGGGTTCTTACAGCCATATCAGAAAGTTTGTTATTTGTGTTGTCTCTCAGCAGATCCCATGCTAAATTCCAAAGGAGATGGGTTAGCAGAGAGTGTCGAAGACTCCTCCTTCCAGTCCATGATTGTGAGAAGCGGCTGCATGGTCCTCTTCCTATTCCTCATCCTAGGGCTGCATTGTGTATGGTACAGAAAGGTCAGTAGCTCCTTATTTACACTATGAAGTCTGGGTGGTGCTGTGGGTGGTTGGCTCTGTTGAGCCTGCGTATTACACAGTGAGGTAGATATAGGAATCAAGGCCCGTCTTTATTGATATCTCCCACTGGAGGAAGGTGGCACACAACACAAAGGTGTTTAAACTCCTAATCTCACACACCAGGTCCACTCCTTACTGGATAGAGAGCGATTCCTGTGCTCTCAAAACTACCCTCCAACTGTAGCAAGTACTGTTCCTGGGGCTGGTAGCTAGTGAAGATCATCTGTACCTATTAAATCAATTTCTGCCAGTATGTGAGAGCAGAGGAGAGCTCCACTATCTGTCTCTCGCACCCACTGGTTTAGCCCCAAATCTTCAGTTACCAGGAAGGTTGTGTGTTAAAATGGCTCCATAGGATAGGAGGTGTTCCCTTGTTTGGAAGCTCATCTATCACATAATAATATTGCTAATAAGAATACTAATAAGAATACTAGCATGTTCTTGTATAGTGCTGCAAGTTTTACGTAGTGCTTTACAGAGACATTTTGCAGGCTGAGGCCCATGCCCCATGGAGCTTACAATCTATGTTTTTGGTGCCTAAGGCACAGGGAGATAAAGTGACTTGCCCAAGGTCACAAGGAGCCGACACTGGGAATTGAACCAGGCTCCCCTGCTGCAAACTCAGTGCCAGTCAGTGCCTTTACTCACTGAGCCACCCCTTCTCCCATACTAATAAAGGAACTAAAGTGTACCTATTTTCAGGTGCCATATGTTGGAAGATCTGCTGACACTGCTGACACCAGACTCTTCACCTCAACTCGACTCCCAGAAACCTTCTCAAGCTTTCAAACTCCAACTTCCATCAAGTACTCTGCATATTAAAGCAACATTCTGTTATTTAAACTATGCATCATTTCTATTTGCCACTGCTACATAACATGTCCGGAACATTTTCTTTGAAGGGTTGGTGGGGGATTAAGTGGAGGGCGATGTCCGTATTTGTCATGTGTGGGAGTAGCACCCCCCCCCCCCCTCACTCACGTTCTCATGTTCTCCTCCTGACACGCAACCACAGACTACAGGTCATGGCTGAAACTGGTGGGTGGGGTTGTAGCCCCAGTATATACAGTATATGTGTGTATGTGTGTGTGTGTAGTAGGGCCACCCCTGACTACTATTCTACCCTATGGGCTGGCAGTAAACCCTGGTACTTTCAGGTTGTCAGGTTGTTGGTATGGGGTTTTTCCCCTCACCTTTGGTACTGCACTTGAGTGACAGCAAGAGGTGGTACATCCTGTTGTTGCTGGGACAACGGGGTGACCGCCTTCTGGCTGTACTTAAGGGCAGGACCGCCCTAAAGTTAGGAGTTGTTCCTTCCCCACTTGAGGAAGGAAGGTCACACAATTGGGAGCCTGAGATTGGGGCCTTCCCATGTGCTCTCCTCTTCAGGGGAGAGAGAGTGTGGACCATACCTCTTCCTCTGCTAGGAGGAAACTAATCCAAAGAATCTTAGATATCTCAATTCCCATGGATCCACGGTTATTCTTACTGAACAAAACTCTAATAGACAAATACAAGTACCCAAAAATTAATCTCACACATAACAGCAGCAACGAAATGTGCTTTGGCCTCACTATGGTTTACAAGACCTCCCCACAATTACGTAAATTGGGGAAAGAATATGACATACGTTTTTCATGAAAAAAATCTCGAGCTACTTAAAAGACTCGTGCATAAAATTCCTAAACATATGGGAACCATGGATCTACTACATGAGCGTACCGGGATGAAACAGGGAATCAGCCCTCATATAACTTCCCTCTAGGCTCCCTATCTGGTATTGGACACCTGGGGTCATCTGGATACGTGATCTGGGAGATGTTGCTGCTACATGGAGTGTGGTGGTCCATACCTGCTGGCTCACAGTAGATCTGAGTCTCCCGCATGGTGGTAGGGGATGTCAGAACAGGCTTCTGGGGTAACAACTGATTCGTACTCACGGTGACAGCGCCTCCATCTCTTGCAGGCCCAGGGATGAGGGGAGCAATCCCTGCAGGAGAGTTATTTTCCCTTCCCCTGATAGATTGCAGTCTCAGGCGGAAGGTATAGTGAAACAGGAACAGTTTATTGCACACTGTAGACTTCACAGCATACACAGCAACAATCAGTTATTCGGGCCTTCACCCTCAGGATGTTTCCCTGGACAATCACTGCAGGTACAGGGCCCCTACAGCTGTCCTTGCTCTTCTCCTACTCCCTAGTGCAGTAAGAGGAATAGTCCCCCACGCCACTACCCTAAGGGAGGGAGTCCAAACTGTACAGAGCCCTGCACAGTTATTCGGGTAGACCAGCCTCCCTGAAGGGTAGAGGTAACTCACTAAATCAGGAAGTGCAGCTCCTTAAGTACAAGAAAAGCAGGAACCAGTCCTGAGTCCCTGATTGGACACAAGGCCTGGTTGCACCGCCTCCCCTGTGACTCACTGAAGCTGCAGGGTGTGGGGAAAACCCATGATTAGTCCTGGCGGGCCTGCTCTTACTAGGGCTTACTGCCAGGAGAAAGGCCAACTGGTAGCCAGTGAAACCAGGCCTGGCTACATAATATAAATGTATTAACTCTATAAACACTTTATGTATATGTACAACGTGTCTTTTGCGTGACATGGAGACAATAACCTGATTATGAGTTATGGAAACCTGGTTTAATAAAATGTACACAAATCCACTTGTGGCTCTTTAACATTTACCTATTTGCAGGAGTTAAAATGTATACACGAGAGAATAAAATAACACCAAATTGTTACTGAGAATCTCATAAATACAATAACAATATCATATATTTTCACTACATATATTTCATATCCACCTTACAAACAAAAGACCAATTGTGTCTCAAAAATGTCCAATTTCAGGAATTACAAAACAAAACCTCTGTTGTTATTCAGTGTATCACCTCTACAGTGACCATGGAAACAAATATACAGGATTTATTCTTTTAGAAAGGAACCAAGATCGGTATCTGTGTTGAATCCCTGTGGTATTAAGGTTTTCAACATGTATATCCAGTACAGTATGTTACCTGCTTTGCTATTTGTATCACTTTATTTCCCCCTCCCCAGCTGGGTTTAACTATTCCTATACTATTTAGAACTGAATGCATTTGTTTTATGTTCGTTTTTAAGGAATTAATGCCTCCTCTCTTTCCTCTCTTGGTGTGCTTTTCTCGCTCTCTCTCTCTCTCTCTCTCATTTAACTGTAGGTCTCCCTCTGTCCCTCATTACTATTCTCTATCTCTCTCTTCTGTCTCCCACCTCCAAAAAAGAAGAACGAGGCATATTTCTACGTGTCCTTTCAAGATTCTGTTTTTCGTTTGACCTTGGACACGTTTGTCTCCTCCTGTTATTCTCACCTCCCCAGCTATTTATTCTATCTCTTGGTCTATAATAGATCTTCTCGCCTCGCTCATTTTGTCTCCTACGGACATTGTTATAGTCTTTAAAATCATACACAGCCCTTTGGGGTTTAATATATCTATTTTCATTTACATTTCTATAACCTTGTTTGGAGTTTCCACAGTTGGTCCATCCCTGTTATAATTGTTTATCATCAGTGACCTTTCTCAAGTTCCTATATCTATTTGTGTCAGTCATCTTTGTCCCTTTTACATTTCCTCCGTTTAACTGCTATGGTTTCTTTTTCCGTTCTGTCCATCTCCTCTATCTCTATGTATTCTTCCATATTTCTAAACACCTCCTACTTTTTCTTGAATTTATCTCCTCGTCTAATGTGATTAGAGATTGTCTTCCATGGGTTATCAACAAGGAGGGATTATCTCAGATTGTATTCCACTCATTTATAAAAGTTGTGTTATCCAAATCAAAAGTTGGTTCTTTGAAAATCCTTAAATCTCTCGGAATTCTTTTACATGCTACAGTAGATATTGCTCCACTGTTCTCTAAGGCCTGGGACATAGCAGGTTCAGCCGCGCTGAGCCGCACTCCTGCTCTGCCTCGCCTGCTCAAAATTGAGCTTTTTCCTGTCCTGGCAGGTGAGGCAGTGAGCGCGCTCTGGGGGCGGGGCGGAGGCGGAGCAGAGGCGGAGCGGAGATGTGTCAGGAGGCAGAGTGGGAGGCGGGGCTAGTCCCTCGCTCCCATTGGATGTGAGCGGTCACGTGACCACTCACATCGCTTCCCCGAGCAGCAAATTTGAAACTTTCCTGTCTCTGCAAAGTTTCAGAGCCTCTGCACGCTTCAGCACGCATGCGGAACGGGAAACTATAGCCGCGTTGATGACAGATGCAGGGGGTTAGTGCATCTGCTCAGCGCGGCTCAGCCCGGCTCAGCGAGGCTGAAGCTACTATGTCCCAGGCCTTAGTGTGAGAATTGGATATTTAAATCTTCCAATGTGATTTTTCTGATATATTAATTTCAGAGAACATACTCTCGATGTTGTGACGTCTATGTAATCTCATAGAAAACAGGTTTCCTATTTTTTTTTCTATATCCGTTGTGTTTACTAATACGCGGCTTTAATTGCTGCTCTGAATCTGCGGCAAAATTTGAAAAGCGCAACAAAAAACAATAATTAAACACCAGTTTATGTGACAATTCTATTAAGTGCTGTGCTGTGCATAAATCAGACATAACAATATCCCTAAAATATCTAAACTGCCCCTTTCAGTGCTGTCCTCAACCCCACAAAATGTTGAATAATAGAAAGTTCACATCCACCTTACATACATAAAACCAATTGTGGCTCAGAAATGTCCAATTTCAGGAATTACAAAACAAAACCTCTGCTGTTATTCAGTGTATCACTTCTACAGTGACCATGGAAACAAATATACAGGATTTATTCTTTTAGAAAGGGACCAAGATCGGTATCTGTGTTGAATCCCTGTGGTATTAAGGTTTTCAACATGTATATCCAGTACAGTACGTTACCTGCTTTGCTATTTGTATCACTTTGTTTGCCCCTCCCCAGTTGCGTTCAACTATTTCTATGCCCAGAAATTGAAGTCCTCTTGGGTCTTGCTCACGCCATTCTATAAAACGTTTGGATACACTGTTGGGGGAAATCCTTTTCTATTTTCCTTATATGTTTTGCCACATGTATTTTTCATTTCCGTGTGGCCCTCCCTATATATTGTCCATTACATGGACACTGCAGAAGATATATTACACGATCTGAATTACAATTAATACAGCCATCCACTTGATACAATTCCTTTTGTTATCCAAGAATAAAAACGTATTGAAACTTTCCTTGTGTTAGGATACATTTTACAAGTGTTACAATTCAGACATCCGAGAGAAAAAACTTTGATTGTATTATTTGTCACAGCTATCTCTTTCTTTAAACAACTCGGAGCTAATTTCTGCTTTAAAGTTGGTGCTTTTGTTAATATCATGAACTAGTCGGCAGAATTCGTTGTAGATTTGGATCCTTATGTAAGATACTCCAAAGCTTTTGAATAATCTTTATTTTGGGTGCTTGGGTGCTTAAACCTTGTGACAAATTATGGAGATTATCTTGCTTATCAACATCCTTTCTGCTTTTTTAAATATGTTATCACTTCTGAACTATCCATTTCGAAGACTTTATCATATGCTTTATATATTACTTCTGTTTTTTTTTTTTTTTTTTTTTTTTTTTTTATTTCAAACATTTTTATTGTTTTCTGACAGGGGTACATTCACATCACATGGTTGTTTATAGACAGTAAACTTAATTAACATATACATTTAAAAGTGAACAACCCGAAGCATCTCAAGGTTGATTGATCGAGAAGAGGCGAACTGCCCCTAGTATTTTGTAACCTCCTATGCATTTAGATTCTACTATGTAGATCCCGTCCGGGAGAATTAACAGTTTTAGGAGGATCTTAGATCAAACCCCTTATATTAGTACTGTAAAGGATAGGCAGAGAGAGAGAGGGGGAGAAGAGAGAAGAACAGAAGAAGGGGGGAGAGAGGGGATAGGAACGGGGAGAGCTAAGGGAAGGGGTGTAGTTGTCCTCCCCTCCACCTTGTCAAAAGACCCTGAGTAGACATGAACTCCCCCTTAGAGGGGTTAGTGGTCTAATGCAGAGTCCAACTGAAGCATCCATATCTCATTTTTAATCTCTTTAATTATAAGGCCACTGTGCCCAAACTTTCTCATATTGTACTATATTCTGTTTCAGGAGCGCCGATAGGTATTCCATAAGCTTGACCTCGCTTACCTTGCGAAGGACCATTTGCTTAGAAGGGGGTTTAATCTTTTTCCAATTAGCTGCTATTGAGCAGCGAGCCGCAGTCAGAATGAACGAGGCCAGTTTTTTAAGAGGGACAGAGATATCTTCGATGGGTTTCGCGAGTAGGCATATCAGCGGGTCCATCCGGACCTCAACTCCTACCGTCTCCTCAACCAATGAGCATATCATATTCCAGAAAGTCTGGATCTTTGGGCATGTCCACCATATATGCACCAGATCTCCTCTCTGGCCGCACCCCCTCCAACAGAGGTCAGACAGGCCAGGGAAGATCCGGCTCAGCCTACTCGGGATTAAGTACCATTGAAATAGAATCTTATATATATTTTCCTTAGTAGTAGTGCAAATAGAAGTTTTGGCTGCTGCTTCCCAAATATCCTCCCATTCATCTCTGTCTATAACAAGATTGAGGTCTTCAGCCCATTTCAACATATAATTGTGGTTGACGGGACTCCTGGACCGTGCTAGCCCTGCGTAAATCTCTGAGATCAGACCCTTCCGGTATGTGCCCACCATACACATCTTTTCAAAAGACGTTGGACCTTCAAATTTGGATGTTTGGGAAATTGTTAGGAGAAAGTGTCTGATCTGAAGATAACCATAAAGTGGGAGTTTCATGGGGAGGCATTTCTCCTGTAAATCAAGTAACGGAATAAGAGTCCCTTTGTCTATTAGATCTCTTGCTGATTTGATGTTAGCCAAACTAAATGCTTTAAGGTTCCCTGGGACACAACCCGGAGGGAATTCAGGGTTACCAAAAATGGGAGTGAGTATGGAGGGGGAAGACGTCAGTTTATATTTATTTCTTGTTTTTGTCCAAATTTTCCACGTGCATCTCATTGCTCCCAGGCCTGTTCTGTCCGATATTATCTTCTCTCCCCCTCCGGACCAAAGTATTGCCCCGAGTGAGAGGGGAGCGACACAGGAGGACTCAATTTCCAACCAGCCGCAAGACACTGGATCGTTGTTCCAAACTATCGCTTGTTTTAGGTGGGTCGCTTGATAATAATTAATTATATCTGGTACTCCCAGACCTCCACATTCCCGTGGTGCCAACATTACCGATCTAGCCACTCGCGGCTTTTTGTCCTTCCAGATGAATTGGAAAATACTATTTTGAATGCTTTTGAGGTCTGCCAGCGGAACACAGACCGGGAGGGTCTGGAAGACGTACAGTAGCCTGGGAAGGATGTTCATCTTAACAGATGTCACTCTTCCGAGCCATGAAATGTGGTACTTGTTCCAGCACTGTAGGTTTTTTTTAATTTCTGTAAATAAGGGGGGGAAATTATATTTAAATAAGGCAGCATAAGAATTTGCGATTCTGATCCCTAGGTATTTAATGTTGTTAGGGCTCCATTTATAACTAAAATTAATTTGCAATAGTTTTACCTCGGGGGCGAGAAGTGATAGGTTCAGGGCTTCAGATTTATCGCTGTTAATTTTATACCCTGATACCCGACCAAATTCGACCAAATATTACTTCTGTTTTATATTTTCTTTTCTTGAATCTTGCCACTAATCCTTTTGCTTGTTCTTCAAACACATCGTCTTTTGTAAAACATTTCTCCGTATATGTTGTAATTGTCCTACCGAAATATATTTCTAACCATTTATCATTTGTAGAAAATTGTTACTCTTAACTGGTTTTCCAAATGTTTTTGTCTCTGTCTGACCATCTATTATATTTGTGTGTAAATTTTAGATGGTATGGATTGTCATTTAAATATATCAGAAACATATCAAGGAGAACTAGGTCTCCCTGCCAAAAAAACAATATATCATCTATGAAACGATATCACTGCACCAAATCTCTGGCTAGATCAAATATATCTGTCCTCCCTAACCCCATAAATAGGTTAGCTTTGTTTGGTGCAAACCTGGTTCCCATGGCCATTCCCCTTATCTCCAAATAAAATGTATTCAGACCAAAATTTCTCAAAGATAAAATCACAAGACAAACCCCCAAACTTAAGGACTAAACAGCATGAAAAAATGCTAATGAGGCTATTTCAGATATTTCTGATGTCACTACAGTTTCAAGACAACATGGAGACCTAGAAACTGGTCAAAATCAACATGAAAAAAAAATACAAACCTGACAAAACAATTCCAAGTCATCAAACAATAACTAAATGAAGCAGTGCATAATTATAAAATAGGACTTATAAGATTATATATATTTATATATATATTATATAACTTGATGCAATCCAATACTCATAATATACAAACTGAAAGAAAGAGAAAAGTAGTCCCAAGGGGGGCACAGGCGGAGCACTGCCAAATCGATGAGGAAGAAAGGGGGCTGCATCCAGTAGTATTAAAAATATATTTATTGAGTGGTCAAAGCAAGAACATAAACACTTGAAACTGAAAGAAATATGATACTAAGCAATCATATTACATTAGTTCCGTGCAGTTGAAAGTCCCAATATCTGAGTTCCTGCGGGAGTCCCAATGCACCCGAGGTACTGCACCCCTCCATGTCAAATATCCCCCCCATGTCACCCACTGCCCCCCATGTTACCCACCCAACTGCCTCCTCATATTACCCCCAACTGCCTGCCATGCTACCCAATGCCCACCACTTATCACCTACTGCCTCCCTCATATAATCTACTGCCTCTCCCAAGTCACCTCTCTGCTTCCCTACTTACATCCCATGTCACTCCCTCATGTCACCCCCAACTGCCTCCCTCATGTCACCCCTCAACTGCCTTCCTCATGCCACCTTCCAAACTGTCTCCCACATGTCACACCCCCACTGACTCCCTCATGCCACCAAAAAACGTCCTCCCGGTGTCACCCCCTTACTGCATCACCCATATTACCCCCCAAAACTTCCTCCCGGATGTGAACCACCTTTCTGCCTTCCAATGTCACCCCACCTACCGCCTCCATCTTGCCCACTCCTCCCGACTCACCCACTATATTTACCCCCCCTTATATGTCACACTCTTCCCCCCCCCCCCCCCCCCATGTTTGTCACACTTTTTCCTCGGATACATAAAACTCTGTAATATTCTGCACCCGGGGGGAAAAAAATTACATGCGTTATTACCGCAAAGTTAAGTTGGTATTCATCAGCATTGCAGTAATAATTTACCGGGTGCGATATTTGGCCAATGTGACATCATCAAGAAGGGAGGGTGGCAATACAGCTTTACATATTCATTTACGTCACAGCAATTGTTCAAATAATAAACACACTTGTATATAAAATAAAACGTGAACCTAAATCAGGACGGGTGGGGGGTGGGGGCTGGGGGTGGGGCCTGGGGGATGGGGCCTGGGGGGTGGGGCGTGGGGGGTGGGAGTCCAGACTTCTACCTCTTCATTTTCTGAATCCAACTTCACTTCCTCCGAAGTACTTGAGTGCGTCTCCCATGTGACCAGCCTCATCGACCTCTATCGATCTTGCTGCTCTAGGCCTCTTTAAGGATATTCCCCGTCCTATCTTTTTATTTTTTATTTTTCAAGTTAATATTAAGTCAGCGGAGAACGTGTTTCCAAAACGATCACAGCAGGATTGTGGTTCCATCCACCCCTCCCGGGATGTCTGTTTGTGCTAGCCACATAATCCAGACTTTTAGAAATTTAGCGCCAGTATCATTAACCAAACTTGTTAATTTTTCCATCTGGCATACGTACCAAATTCTATTCCTAATTGCGGGAATAGTTGGAATTTCTGTCTGTTTCCATAGTACTGTGATAGCGCATTTCACTACTGCGACGAGGTGCGCAATTAGTTTACTTTACGATCTAGTAAGCCCCATTACTGGTCTGTTTAATAGAAACAGCCAGGGGTCTAGTGGGATCGTGAGGCCTAATAGCCTCTGTAGCCAATCTTTAATTTGCTCCCATATGGGAGACACCAGAGGGCAGGACCACAGCATATGTAAGAGATCTGCCTCACCTCCACATTGCTTTGGCACAATGGGGAGTATCCTGGAATGAATCTAGATAGTTTCTGCGGGGTGAGGTACCACCTCATTAATACTTTACATGCGTTCTCCCTTAACGTTGTACATATTGAACTTTTAGCCGCGGCTATAATTATTTTGTTCAATTCCTCTTCCTCTAGCGTTTCCCCGAGGTCCTGTTCCCACTGTGTCATATTGCTCAGTTTCTTTGAGTGTGCTACTCCCTGTGACGATGCGCGGAACACGCCCCCTGTGGCGTGTTCCTTCCTTACCTGTTAAATTTCTACTATTCCCTTGTGGATGTGACCTTGTGCTCTGGACTGTACCTCCCTCTGCTCCTCTCTAGTTCTCGTTATTAGTTCCTGAGTATCCTGAGGCCTGCTGCTACTCTCCATGCAGAGGCCTGTGTTATCGTGTTTCCTGAGACCTGCTGCTATTCTCCACGCAGAGGTCAGTACTGCTAATTTCCACGCTAAGGCCTGTGTTCCTGAGTTCTTAAGGTCTGCTGCTATTCTCCACGCAGAGGCCTGTTCCAGACTCCTGTTCCTCACTTGTGGCTTTCGCCCGTGTTGGTGCCTGAGAACACGCGCATCCCCGCTCTGCTGCCAGAGCATGCGCGTACATGCAGCTGAGCCAGTCGTGTCCCTGACCTTGGCTCCGCACCTCCGGATGCGTCGCGGCATTCTCCTGCGCGCGGCGTGACTACGTGCACCGATCCCCAGCTGCGCGGCAACTCACTTCCTTTCGTCTCTCCTGCGGATTCCACACCTCGCTATCGGGTCCCTTTCCCTGCGCTTGTGTGTAGGAGCACAAGCATAACATTATGCTCGGCCTAACAAACGGACCCCCAGAGGTGGCCCCTGCTTCTCTCCTGTTCCTGTACCCCTTTAACTTTGGGAGATCCTAATAGTCCCCCCAAGTCTAGTAAGGATCGCTCGGAGTTCGATCCTGAGGGGGGGGGGTACTGTAAGGAATCGGGGAACATGCCCCCTGCGGCGTGCTCCCTCCTTACCTGCCGCATCTCAGTTCCCGCTCTCCTTATAGAGCATGCCCGCACCCGCAGTTAGGTAGTGTGTGGAAAAGGCGCTACTGCGCATGACAGAACTCCAGTAGGTCCCGGATGATGCAAAAAAACTTTATTGGCACATAGTGACACTAGGGCTACACCACGATCTCCCCCCCTACGCGTTTCACCCTCTAGAATAGGGCTTCTATCGATCGTGGTGTAGCCCTAGTGTCACTATGTGCCAATAAAGTTTTTTTGCATCATCCGGGACCTACTGGAGTTCTGTCATGCGCAGTGGCGCCTTTTCCACACACTACCTATCTACATCCATTGAAGGCAGCACGCGGACGCCGGAGGAGAGAGGATAGCAGGCTCCAGACCGGAGTGGAGATCAAAGGTAAGAGTTTTTAACTTTATTTACCTCTCCACGCACTCCGGTCACTCTAGGGTTGTTTATAGCTTCCTCATACCCGGCACAAATGACTGATTAACACCTTTTGCAGTGTAGCTGAAGCGCAGGACAGGCTTTTCTTTTGGACCGCACCCGCAGTTCCCTACTCGTACCATGGAGCCCGGCCACCCCCGGTCGCGTTGCGCATTCTCTCAAGCATGGCGCGTATATGTGACGGCATGCACCGCCCTCCAGCTGCGAGTCAATTTTTACACCCCCTTGTGGTGTATTCTCTACCTGTGTGCCTAGATTCCCTCATGACTCTCTGTATGGCGTGCGCCGCCCTCTAGCTGCGAGTCAAGATTCCCTGTTGATTCTCTGTGTGGCGGGCGCTGCCCTCTTGCTCCGAGTCTATCTTCCTATGCATCTCTGCCCCTTAGTCTGTTGGATCGCTCGGAGTTCGATCCTGAAGAGGGGGTGATGATGCGCGGAACACGCCCCCTGCGGCGTGTTCCTGTCTTACCTGTTTCATTTCTACTGTGACGATGCGTGGAACACGCCCCCTGCGGAGTGTTCCTTCCTTACCTGTTTACTTCTGATCGCCGCCCTCTAGCTGGGAGTCAAGATCCTGTGTCTTTAAGTATTCTGAAGCAAGCAATCTTGCTTCCTGGCAAATCCTGCCCTCTTCCTCCTGACAGGAAGTAAGCCTCTCTCTGACTTTCTCATTGCTAACAGCTGCCGTTTCCTTTTAAAAGCAGTCAGTGGCTACCTGCCCAGGGTCCTGCAAAGAACTACCACAGTACTCTATGCTGTTCCTGCCTGAACTTCCTCTGGGACCTGTACTCATCTCCTTTGGATTCCGGAAGGCTGGGACAGTCACTCATTTACTACTGAGGTTAGTTTACCGTCGGGTAGTGTAGGACCTGCCGAGTAGGGTTTACCTTGACATGGTAGCAGGCTTACAATACCTTGGCCAAAGTATTCAACTAAACAACTTAGTTGAACTTAGTTTGAACTTAGTTTGAACTTAGTTTCGCTGCACTCTTCTGTTACTGGCACTATGCCTTTAAGGAGGCTGGACATCCTCCAAGAAGCTATTCCCTTGTGGATGTGACCTTGTGCTCTGGACTCTACCTCCCCCTGCTCCTCTCTAGTTCTCGTTATTAGTTTGTGAGTATCCTGAGGCCTGCTGCTACTCTCCATGCAGGGGCCTGTGTTTCCTGAGGCCTGCTGCTACTCTCCACGCAGGAGCCTGTGTTACCATGTTTCCTGAGACCTGCTGCTATTCTCCACGCAGAGGTCAGTACTGCTACTTTCCACGCCAAGGTCTGTGTTCCTGAGTTCTTAAGGTCTGCTGCTATTCTCCACGCAAAGGCCTGTTCCAGACTCCTGTTCCTCAGCTGTGCTGAAGCGTTGGCTTTTCCCTGCGTTGGTGATTGAGAACACGCGCATCCCCGCTCTGCTGCCAGAACATGCACGCACATGCAGCTGGGCTAGTCGTGTCCCTGAGCTTGGCTCCGCACCTCCGGAAGCATCGCGCATTCTCCTGCGTGCGCCGCGCTCACGTGACTACGTGCGCCGATCCCCAGCTGTGCGGCAACTTACTCCCTTTCGTCCTCTCCTGCGGATTCCCCACCTCGCTACCGGGTCCCTTCCCTGCGCTTGTGTGTAGGAGCACAAGCGTAACACTCCCGAACAGACCACCTCTCCGTACAGTCGAGATATGAGTCCCCTTGTGTCTGTTTTTAATATACAGAGTTTCTCAAAATTTGTCAATTGGGTCCGGGGCGAAGATTTGTTGAAAAATGCTCTGATTCCTCCAGATCTGATTCCTCCAAACTTTAATAATATTTGAGTTTAAAAAAAAAACGGAGGGTGGCCAGCAAATCAGGTAGCATGCGCCTGGAGACTGACAACTAGCGGGCGTGCCCCAGGAGGTGGCCGCACACTGTTCCCACCTAGTGCTGCTGCGCTGATCAGACTGCTGGTGGCAGTACACTATGTGAAAGCTTCACAGAGCACAGGTCACTCTTTGATAAAGTGCCTTCGCGGTGGGAAACACGTCAGAGGACCTCCTGTTTGTGGTTCTTTCTTGGCTGTTATGCCCATTAAATAATTTTGTTATTTTTACCGGCCTCCAGCCCTTTTTTTTTTTTGCTGTGCTCGGCCTCTTCTTCCACTGCCGTACTTTCTCATACCACGTCGGGACTAAAGCACACCTACCGGATCCGGGCACCATCATCGAGTAGAACGGTTCATGCTTTAGCCAGTGTGGTTACGGTGTTTCCATTCACCAAGTGTGGATTTGCAGGAGGGGACTCATGCACCCAACGAGGGAGCTCTGTCATGTGGGGCCCTTTGTAGGGTAGAACTGTTCACCCTCCTCCTCTTATGTCATCCCCCACACGGGACATCAGTTAAGGAGGTCACTGCATCATTCCACATACAACTGGGCTCATTTGATGGATTACAAATCTACTAAGCCTACTGCCTGATGTTTTATGGTTCCAATGTTTCTATGTATGATATTATATTTCCTCAGTACTATATATACCTATCCACATATTAAATGAATCACTAAGTTTTGGAAGCACCAATTACGGATTTATTTCCCACTTTTTTTCTAGACAAATGGTGTTGGGGTGTGGGAGAAGGTCCTGGAGAAACCTATTCTTTTAAGCGAAGGAAGCAGATGTGGGAGATCAGAGCAACTACATCTATCTCTGTAAAGATTTTAGACACTTCATCTAAAATCATATTTAGTTGGTAATACACATCAGAAAGGTTACGTCGCCTGTTCCTGAACTTACCAGATTGCTGCTGAATGAGATGTGGACAGAGGTTAAACAATTCTTCATATCTGGCGGGTATGTGCTCTGTGCTCATCTTAGTGGACAGAAGTATTAAGAAAAGTTGATTATATGTATAGAAGTCGCGCGTGATCCTTGGATGGTTCTGTTTAATAAGGATACCATAGAGCAGGAGTGCGCAAACTTCTGCGTCGCGCCCCCTGCCTGCTCAGCCCCAGTGCTCGCGCCCCCCCTTACCTAGGAATTGGCGTCAAATGACGCCGTGGGATAATGTGACGTCACGTGACCATGCAGCGTCATTTGATGCTGAATTGCCATGCCGACGTGTCGCCAGAAGCCAAGGTAAGTAAGTTACAGAGACCTGACGCGTCCCCTGGCATTTAAATGCTTTGGGGAAGCGCTGGGCCTCTGTAACCACCACACACCCCCAAAAAAAATCTGGCACCCCCCCCCCCCTCCAGTTTGCGCATCCATGCCATAGTGGGTCATAAATTAAATAAAGCCCTAGTCCTTCCCCTCCATAATGCAGCACGGTGTAACATCCTGGCGTGCTGCAAACAAAGGTCTGTACCCTCTATTGGGGTTTGGATGAACAGAATTTGGGACGTTCATGCTATGGAGAAATGAACTCATTGCATACACGAGTCTCGGCATGAATTCGAAGAGTATTGGTCTCCCTGGTTCATGTTTTGAAATTCCCAACAATAAGAGGTGGCCAAATAAAATGAGATGGGCCCGGTAGTCAGGACACCGTCATGTGTGCTTAGAAAAATAATATAAGCGCCTGACCTGAGGGCGATCGCAAGTCCGCGTACCTTTACAAGAACTTAAACACAGGGAAGGCTGCGCAGAGAACATACGGGAACGCACCACCCAGGGTGATTAAAAATCTACCCACAAACCACCACGTTGTTTGTTTTTGTTTATACTTTGATTTTTTTATTATTGCTGCCCCTTTCAAAAGCTGGTTATATACCAACGTGTATTTCCAGGTACAATAACAGTACTTGTATATGTCATATATATTACTGACGAGAACATTTTACCTTTCTGTATTTGACTGGAAATATAAAGAATTTACAAAAAATATATATATCCCCCTGGTTTAAAAGGAGTTATTTATTTAAAAAAATAAATCAGTTCTGTAGTATTAAATAATACTTACTATTATTATTATTATTATTCAACTCAATGGCATTTTTAATGAGTTAAAAAGCATCCTTTGATTTCTGTAGCAGATTTATCCCACCTCCCCAGCAGTGCAAGAAATTTGTAACGCTTTCCCGTTTGTGATAACATGTTGCCAATTTTCCCAGCAGTTTGAGCTGCAATCTGTAACAATAGATAATGTTACCTTAGTAAAGTAAGAATACATTGTAGCTGCTGCGTTACATGATTTTATTGGGTTGAAATGGAAAGGCAGCCATTTAGTGAACCCTGGGAACCAGGATCTTTGCTGATCGATGCCGGGAGAACTAATCGATCGGCAGCTTAGATAACTCGTTTTCAATAAAGGTAATCAAAGGGTGCATATATTTAAAAAAAAAAAAATATATATATATATATATATATATATATATATATATATATATATATATATATATAAACTGCTGCTTCAATTGCCTGTTTAAGACTTCTGTAATATTAACATTATTTAAAAACCCCATTGGAAAGGTTTTTCCTTCTGCGGAGTCTGTCCCGTCCTGTTTTTTTGGGGGGGTTTATATGAGCTTACTGGGTATCTGTGTGTTTATTAACTTTGTCCAGGTTTTAAGCTCGCCCCTCCCCACTTTCCATATGTACAGGTCTTTTCATGCAGCTGTTTGTGACAGATCCAGTGCAGATCATTCTTCCTGTAATTATACAGGTAAATAAGAATTTTAATCAGTTTGTGTTAGGACCTGCGATATTATGGTCATGCCTTGAAGTGGCTCGCAGGCTTTTAACGCTTTGGCCAACAAGTTAAACTAAATGACCCCTTTTTTCAAGAGATATATACAGTAGGTATTTCACTGTGTATTTTGGTCATATTGGAAGTATCTCTGGGCTCCATTTGTGTTTTGTTTTCTGTTTGTTAACTGTGTTTAGTTTGGGCCAGTTTTCTATCAGCACTAAACTGCTGGTAGGTGTTTTCGCACCCGTTTCTGCGCTAACTCCCAATAAAGTCAGTAACACGCGCCGGCGCTTAATCAATATGCCCCGTTGGGTTTTGTAGGCATTTTATGACCTGATACTTATTTGGAAAGGTGGGAAGCTCTTTTAATTGACATTTTAGCATACATAAATAATAATGACCACCTTCACTTGACGTATAAAAGCCACCCTAATGAAATTGTAAAAATTCAATCTGTCTCAAGAAATTCAGATGCGGACCAGAGCTTGTGTTAAAGCCGCTGATTGTAACAGTTAATTACGTGCAGGAAGCAATCACCACTCTAATTGGGTTTGAAGGATTCTTACAAACTGCTTCAAGGAAAGGGATTTTAATGAACAATCACAGACAGGCAAAGAAGGGGGGCTATTGTGGGGGACGGTGGGTATTGAGGAGCGGCTGGGGGGTATTGTGTTTGTGTGTATTGTGGGTAAGAGAGGCTATTGTGGGGGAGGGTGGGTATTGAGGTTATTGTGGGGTAAGGGGGCTACTGTGGTGGAGGGGTGTATTGTGGGAGAGGGGGTATTGTGGGGGAGGGGGTATTGTGGAGCAGCTGGGGGTATTGTGTGTATGTGTACTCGGGGGAAGAGGGGGTATTGTGTGCGTATAGTGGGAGAGAAAAAGATAGGGAGGTGGGGGAGAGAGAGGAAGAGGTGGGGGAGGGAGCAAGAGTGAGAGTGGGGGAGAGTAAGACAGTGGGAGGGTGAGAAAGAGGGGGGAAGAGTGAGGAAGAGGGAGAGGAGGGGAGAGAGAGGAGAGATGGAGGAGACAGTCTCCCTCCCTCCCCCCTCTCTCAGGGCCACTTACCTGGATTCTGTTTCCTCTTCTCTAGAGACTTCTCTGGATGGGGAGAGGGAGAGAAAGAGGGGGGGGGGTGGGGAGAGAGAGGGTTGAGAGAGATGGAGGGGATGGGGGAGACAGGGCATTAGAAGAGAGGGTGGGAGAGTGAGAGAGAAAGAGGGGGGATGGCGAGAGAGAGGGGATGGGAAGAGAAAGGGCATTAAAGGAGAGGGGATGGGGGATAGGAGAGAGAAAAAAGAGGGAAAGTGGAGAAGAGACTGATACCAGCGACGTTTGCACATTTTTAATAAGGAAAACTCAAGAAAAACAAAAGTGTACGTGTGGGTTATAGTGACTATATATTTCGTTTTTTCCTGGTGCCTTTGCAATTTCTAAATAGCCCACATCAACTGCATTACCCTGTGCTAAATTCCTACTTACCTCCTCAAAGAAACCAATAAGGTTAGTTTGGCAAGATCTATCCTTCATAAATCTATGCTGACTATTACTAATAATTTTGTTTTCCATTAGGTATTCCTAAATATTATCCCGTATTAAACCTTCAAGTAACTTCCCCACTATTGAAGTCAGGCTTACAGGTCTGTAATTCCCCGGTTGTTATCAAGCTCCCTTTTTAAATATAGGCACCACATCTGCTTTACGCCAATCTTGTGGTACTGAGCTTGTGGAAATTGAGTCCTTGAATATTAAATGTAATGGTTTGGCTATTACTGAGCTTAACTCCTTGAGAACTCTTGGATGTATGCCATCGGGCCAGGTGCCTTATTTACTTTAATTTTATCAAGCCGCCTATGAACTTCTTCCTCAGTTAACCAATTGTTTGTTCATATAGAGGTTGTGACTTCCTCCAATTGCACTATTTTTGTAATTGATTCCTCCCTGGTAAATACAGAGGTTAATCTATTTAATACCTCTGCCATTTCCCTATCTCCAATAATTAGCCTGCCCATCTCACACCGAAAGGGCCCTATATTCTCTTTTCTAATCTTTGTTGATAAAGTACTTCAAAAACTTTTTAGGGTTGTTCTTACTTTCTATTGCAATCCTTTTTGCAATTATCCATTTTTGCTAATTTGATTGCCCCTATGCAATTTTTGTTACATTCCTTATAATTCTGATACGATGTCTCTGTCCCTTCTGACTTCAAGAATTTAAACGCCTTCCTCTTCTTTTCCATTTCCTCCCCTACCTGTTTATTTAGCTACATTGGTTTAAACGTATTTCTTTTATACAGTATGTATTACCCACTGATAAGTGTGCTTTTCTAACAATGTTTTAAAGACTGTCCATTTATCTTCCACATTTTTTTCTTGGATAATCATCATTCCTTTTAGGTTATTCCTCAATTTATTAAAATCTGCCTTTCTAAAATGTAAAGTCTTTGTTGAACCCATATAAAATGTTTTTTGATCATTTATTTCAAATGAGACCATGTTATAAAAAGTGGTTCTGTTCCTGGACTTGAATATTTGTTATTACTTCTACATTGTTTGATATTACCAAATCCAGTACAGCCCCTCTCCTGGTTGGTTCCTCAATATTTTGGGTCATATAATTGTCTTTAAGCACCCCAAAAAACAGTTTCCATTCAATGTAATGCCAATCTCATTGCCCCAGTCAATGTCTGGATAATTAAAATTCCCCATTATGCAAACATGACCCAGTTTTGATGCCTTCTCCATTTGCAAAAGTATTTTAGCTTCCTCAATCTCACAGATATTTGGCAGTTTATAGCATATCCCTACAAACATTTTTTTTGTACTTTTACCTCCACTGCTAATTTCTATCCACAATGTCTCTACATTTTCATCATTCCCTTCATCAACATCTTCCCTTATAATAGGTTTTTAGCTCCGGTTTAACATATAAGCATACTCCACCTCCCCTTCTATTTGCTCAATCCTTCCGAAAAAGGGAATAACCCTTAGTTTTTTGTTGTTTTTAACACATACACACACACACACAATGGAAGCATGGACTCCAGGACAGAGAAAGGCTTCTGTAGAGTCGAAACGTTGATAGTTTTGCAATGAACGATTTACTTTTCTAAGTCCTGGAGGGCCTGCTTCCACCTTTTATGTATTCCAGTCCCTGGCGGTTTGCACCCAGGCAAAATACTACTTTCAGTGGAGTGCCACTATATTGACACACTGTATATATATACACACACACACATACAATTGTATATACATTTATTGGTATTGCATTTTGCCACTTTATATTCATTTATTTTACATACCTTTTTTTTCTTGTCATTGCCATACTTTGTTAAAGCAGCGCCACCACACACCACCACCCCCCGCCACCCCCCCCCCCCCCTATGACTGGTGGTTGTCAGGTGGCCTTGCCCGAAGTACATTGACATTTGACGGGTTTCTCCATGTTTGGAGTTTGAGGTGGTAGAACAGGAGCTGAGCTCCAAGGCCATTTATACTGCGGCCTACAGTACATTTTTAACAGGTTCATAGTAAGAACGGTTATTTGAGTGTAGGACTTATGGTACTAGTTATGGCTGGCACGGTATGGGGATACGCATCATATTTACCATTTTATTACTATGGTTATATGTTTAATAAACGCTGTGGCCTTGTCCCCATGTTAGTCTTTCCTGGTTACTTTTAGGGTTTGTTGACATTACAGGGGACCGTGCTAAGGGGGAAGCTATGGAGGTCAAGGAACAGAATTAGGACTTGAAAATCTAAGTTTTGGATGCATTGGGCAAGCTCTATTAACCCCTTCACCGCCATGGGGGTTCTGGCAGAAAAAGGATCCACAGGGTAATTCAATATATCCGGAAGAGGGTGTTCGGGCTATTGTTGGACAAAAATAAAATAAAAAACACCCCATAAAGTCAATGGGAGTTTTTTTGTCTGATAACGGTGTGACAAAGCCACTTTGAAGTTTATTGAATAAGGCCCAAAGTGACAGTGTGTTGGGTATGAAAAATGAGATGTTGCAGGTAAAAATAACGAAACATACACGTTCAACAAAATGTAATACACCAACATTTTATTTGAGTTATTAAATAGATGATAAAAATGTAATATGGTATTCACAGAATTGTATTTATCAGCCAATAAAAATGGATTTTACAATCGAGACAAATTGATAAGAAAGAGAGAAAAGAAAAAAACAACATATTGTTCAATAAAATTCAACCTCTCCATCGGTTAGAAAGGGCTCTCGCATTTCCTGAGATATGTACAGTAAGTTTGCTTATTATATATCAAGAAAACCCGCTGGAAATTAAGTGGTAACCATATCAGAATGTTTTTGGGGGAAAGGCAGAGTTAACCCCTTTGCAGAGATTATATATATAACCCAGGCTGTGCTCAAAGCTGTGAAATGCAGCAAGCTTAAGCTTATAGGGGACCATGTTAAATGGTTTTGTAGCACAAGGTGGCACTGTGTGCTCATTGGCATGTCATTTCCCAGAATCCCTTGCTGCCGTGGAAGTGCTGTGTGATAATGGTGACAGGCAGGGTTGTAGACCTGTCTAGGACATGCAAATGAGCACACAGTAATATTTCCATTTGCAATATGCTTTACTGTGGAGGGTTTTTGTCATTTTTATTACCCACCATAACTTTACTGTGTGTGTGTGTGTGTGTGTGTGTGTGTGTGTGTGTGTGTGTGTGTGTGTGTGTGTGTGTGTGTGTGTGTGTATGTATATATATATATATGTATGTATATACACACACAGTGGTTGACAAATCACCAAAAAATCTACTCGCCACACAAAAAAATCTACTCGCCACCTAGTACCAAACGTGTGCTGCTTGGGCCAATATTTACTCGCCCGGGGGTTAAATCCACTTGCCCGGGGCGAGCAAATGTATAGGTTTGTCGAACACTGTATATATATATATATATATATATATTATATATATATACATACACACACACACACACACACACACACACACTTAGTAAAGTTATGGTGGGTAATAAAAATGACAAAAACCCTCCACAGTAAAGCATATTGCAAATGGAAATATATATATGAGACGAGTTACAAGAAAAGCATAGATTCTGAGTCAAATAATACATCAGCCCATCTGGTTCTCCCCCCACCTTACAGACGCAGAGAAGGCGATTGCTCCCGCAGATGGTGGGATATGTCGTGATATTCTAGGTTATCCCTGCCATTTAATCCTATGGAAACAGCGATATTCTGCCTTACGAAGCAATATAGTCTCCTTTCTGATGTAATATGTTGTGTTATCAGCAAGAGCAATAAAATCCCAATTCTGCCACCTCTGTTGTACGCAGAATTGGAAAAGGAATCTGTAGAAGATTCATGTGCTATTAACGGATACCGAGGATGGGTAGGTGCAATCTTAATTATTCATTAGCTGCTCTCCTCTGGTTGCAATTGTAACACGTTCTAGTGATCCATTTGTTCTGTTCGACAACAAAGAACCATGAACGAATATAACTTGGGGGAGGGTGGGAAGCAAAGATATTGTGCGAGAAAAGGAGAAACCTGGCCATTTTCCATTGGCTTGTGTTGGGAAGAGTAGAAAACGCATTGACTTCATCTCGGCCACAGGGATCTTTCTGGCAAAACTAGAGGGGTGTTTTTTCTTCGTAGCATTTATAGCCACCCTCAGAACACGTCTGCAGTAAGGATCAGAGGATATATTCATAAATAATACAAGCCGAGATTAAAAAGCAACCGTTACAGGGTGAACACAACAAACTTTCAACGTCATCCTTCAGAGTGATTGTCACTGTAACCCAGGGGTGGGCAACTCCACTCCTCAAGGGCCACCAACAGGTCAGGTTCGAAGGATATCCCTGCTTCAGCACAAGTAGTGCAAAGATTGTGCCACGTGTGCTGAAGCAGGGAAATCCTGAAAACCTGACCAGTTGGTGGCCCCTGAAGGACTGGAGTTGCCCGCCCCCCCCTGCTTTAAACCTTTGCAGTGCCGACCTCATTGGCAACAGAGTTCATATCGGTTTCGTGACACCGAGACGCTAATATGGTTCAACAGATACAATGTTACTGCCGTTGACCGTCTCCTCCACATATTCAGTGAAGAATTGTCGCCACTCACATCAAAACTGAAACCTTGCTCTATTACTGGACACTATACTACATCATCCGACATGGATGTCAAGTAGCAATTTATATCTCTGTATTCTCTCCTTTGTTAGTTTTTTTTCCTTTTGCTTAATGTATCAGATATGTGCTGTGTATCGAAACACTTTTAACATCTCCATTTTCGTCACAAGGTTGGAAGGGAGCCATAAAAAAATGAATGGCCATTCTGCAGGATTTCGCCCCTAGGGCAATGACCACCAGGAATGGCAGAAAGAACATTCTGCTCAATACGGATTGTGCAATCACTCATAAGGAAGCTACAAATCCCCTTCGAACGCTTAGCTGCCAAGTGAACACCTTTCAAACAGTGCATCCAACGTAACCGGCTTCTCTAACCAGATGCAATAACCCTAAATCCCAACATGTTTGTGCCCTATGAAAAACAACAGAAACATGGAAATTCTTCATCTTCCAGATACAGAGGTGCATACCTAGTAAGCAGCGCTATTCTATTAGTCACCGTTCAGCGCTGGAAGACACCGTACAGCCTATTCAAGGGAAGGAGTCTTACTGAACAGCACCTAGTAAATATGGACCATAATGTTCTCCTCCCTGCTCATGGTGGCATCAAAGTAACTTGCCTAGATGAACAAACCGATAAGGTATGAGGTGGTAATACTATTCCTGCAGAAGATCAATATTCTACGAAGATGAGATAAGGATCCATCGAATCCCTTTGGCTGTACTATCTGGTTACCAGGGAAACAGTACAAATAAAATGTTAAAAATAATACTTATTTGTTTTATTGTTTAACACATTAAACATATCACTTATTAGCTCACGCTGGTGAAACTGCACCTTTGAGAAACAGACTTTGAACTAAACACAAAACTGTAATGACCAACAGAACCTAATTTATTGCTTACATACAGAATATTCAGAGTATTCAGGAAGCATCTATTCCCCTATTGTTTCTGGCATCTGTACTTCATACAGGAAGTACCTGGAATCCCCCCTATTACACATAAGGTTGTGGGATAAACCAATCCGACTTTCACAGAACTTTTGGAAACGGAGCACTGCAATTGGCTCACGTGTGCGATTACTTGTTGTCTGATCAAAACAAATGTTAGAATGTTCCATTCATCCAGAAGTCACGGTGGAGGGGGGGGAACATTATCACTATTATGGTTATTTAAATAAAAAAAAGATAAAAGTGGATTAAACAAAAAATGTCAAAATATGGAAAGAGTCCATGTTGTGCTATACCTCTTTTTTTTTTTTTTTTACTTCTTTTTTTGCAATCCAATCTAAGACATGAAGCAGAAGCTAACCCAGATGCTCCCGGAGGGATCAGCAACGTATTGCCCTTGTAGCAAAAAGGGGATTGTGTGGAAGATGGAAAAAAAACGAAGAAAAAAAAATACAATTTGAAGGTAAAAATGCATTTAGCCACTTCCATAAAAAACACAATGTACTGACATATTCCCAAATAGTGCAAGCGGTCTAGTGTGCATGAAAGCCATTGAAGTGGGTGGTATCAGTGCACATGAAGCCGTTAGCATGGTTTAGTGAATGGGGCCATCAGTATCTCTATGGATGTACAACAACCCAAAGTCTACATCATCAGTTCAGACACATGGGTATGTGGGGCCTGTCCCATGTAACCTACTGGAAAAGATAGTGAACAGGAGAATTTGGGTAATGGGTATAGGGCAAGAAGGGTCTTCTATGGCAGGGGGGCTCAACTCTAGTCCTCAAGACACCCACCAAAAGGTCAGGTTTGAATGATATTCCAGCTTCAGCACAGGTGTCTCAGTCATAGACTACACCCCCTGTGCAGAAGCTTGGATATCCTTTAAACCTGACCAGTTGGGGGGTGGGGTGGGGTTTGAGGACTGGAGTTGAGCCCCCCTGTTCTACTGGGTTGAAATATTTTTTTTAAAAAATGTGTTTAAATAAAATCTGCTTTGAACACCATACAAAGGTTTGGAAGACACTTAAAATATCTACAATGTAAAAGGTAAGAAAAGGAGTTAGTGGTTAATTTATTCTGTGTAAGCCTCCCAGTAAAGGAGCTCATCTGGTAACGTACTGTGGGGCGCAGGTACAATCCTTAAAAACTGCTGCAAAGTCCCAAACTCCAGCACTTTGCTGTTAATTTTCCCTGTGCGACTTACAAAGGTTTTCCCATCATAAGCCAGGCGTTGTGCTCTGTGCCAACAAACCAAACGCACACAAGGGGTGTGTGTGTGTGTAATGTAAATGTGATGGTTCCCCAAACCAAGAGTAATTTAGAATAAATATGGGTGAGCTTGTATTTAGTTTTTGCTTGCCAAGACAGGAATTTGGATGCTTTTCCATGCCAGGTATTTACAAAGCAGCGCAAATGTCTCGCGTCGCTTCGTTCTCACCAGGATGGCAAAACAAGTCTGTGCATAAACAGGACAAAGCATACCGCATTAGCACGGAAAAATGGCATCTTTATCTATAGTGTATGGAACGGGCTCCCTTGTGTCCATTGTGATCCGGCTGCATGAGGAGCAGTTACAGAACAATGCACTTCTACCACGGCAAACCTTTCCCATACCGACACCTTGGGCAGCCAATGAGTGAACCTGGTAACCATTACTCGACAAAGAAACGCTGGGGTGTTGGCGAAGGGAGAGAGTTTTATTCCCCCCCCCCCCCCATGTCTCGTTGCAAAATTCCTCCATGCCCAATCGGCAATTCCTGGTGCGTCCCGTGGCTCAAAGATATTAAAGTAGAATAATTACCTGTCCGTCGAATACCGAAATGGTCAACACGGGGTATGGACAGGGGCGTCAGTAAAAAGGGGGAGGAATGGGGTTTTCCTTTGGACGACTGTCTATGCATTGACACAGTGGAGAGAAGACATACAGTACTGTACGTGCAGTGTTCCCTGTGGTGTCTTCTCCACTGACCCATGCTAGTGGTTTTCGACCTCCAGTGTGTTCCATGAAACCTCGGGGGGAAAAGGTCCACACAAAAAAAATTGGTATTGACATATATTTTAATAGTCATGTTCTTTTTTATTTTAGGATTTAAAAAGTGAACTTGTAATAATATATATATAAAATTATATTAGACCGCTTTAAAAAGCTAAAACCATGTTGCATTAGCAGTTGTTACGTACAGATGTTGTCCACCTTACTGTCACGGCGCCGGACCATTAAAGCTGCAGGGAGTCCCATTTGGAAACATGGACCCCCCGCGATCGCAGCAGACACTATCTCCGGCGCCGCAGACTTTAGCTTCTTCGACCGAGGCGCCGGGGAGAGCGCATCATGCTACCTCTGTAGTATGGGCAGACTGAGATTCTGTGGCGTCACATACATATTGATATTGTTCAGCATTTCTTAAAAGGTTAAAAAAAAAACCCACTA
The DNA here is from genome assembly GCF_040206685.1 of Ascaphus truei. Classification (NCBI taxonomy): domain Eukaryota; kingdom Metazoa; phylum Chordata; class Amphibia; order Anura; family Ascaphidae; genus Ascaphus; species Ascaphus truei. Next base: position 468,537,631 of record NC_134484.1, read on the forward strand.
ATACACAGCACTGATAACACTACGGGTCCCACTGCTTGCACTATCAAGAAGTCCCCTTTAAAAAGAGATGCTTCCGGCCATGTCTGATCTACCATCTCACATTTAGAAAATGTAGGGCCATTGTAAAAAATGGTCCCTTACAGCAGGTAGGCTCAACTCCAGTCTTCAAGACCCCCCCCCCCCCCCGCCCCAACAGGTCAGGTTTTAAGGATATCCCAGCTTCAGCTCAGGTGGCTGAATCAACTGCACCACGTGTGCTGAAGCTGGGATATTCTTAAAACCTGATCTGTTGGGGGGGCTTTGAGGACTGGCGTTTAGCACCCCTGCCTTACAGTTCATTCAAGTGAACAGACTGCAAGGGCTCCCACAGAGGGTGTGTAGCACACCTTAGGCAACATAGCCCTCAATCATCCCGCAGGCGCTGGTACCAACATGAGATCTCCATATATGTAGTTTATACGTGAGCCTTTAAATAGAGATTTGTGAGATTTTAGAAGATCCAGTAGAGCCAAGTAGGGGGGGGGGCAAGGGGGGAGAAAAGGACCATCGCTGATCATCCAGCCACCTCCCCCAGCTCATTACACTGAGAAGCAGCGTAATGCCCAGCTAGCCATACAGGATCTTACATTCAGTTTCATGGAAGTTAACGCGTGGATACCTCACATCTTACTATACTGAATCGGGGGGGTCAGACCCGACCAAAATCTTCACAGTCATACAGCCAGAAGAAAAGAAAAAAAGTAGTGGTACTGTTTTGCAACACTGGAAATCCCAATCCTTTAATACAGTGGTGGCAACGCTGCTTAAACGCAAGTATGTCATACTGTCTTTCTACAGCAAATGAAGAACACGTCTGGGCAATGCGGATAGTGAGTGTATACGGGAGTAAAAACGCGATGTGCGTGTGATCACCAAGGCACGGAAACCTGGGCTGGAACGCAATTGTGTTACTTCCTTCTCGTTTCTTAAGTGCAATTGTTGGCTAGGAAGGGTTATACCACCACGGACCGGCCATCAACACAAAAACAGGTCGCCGGTTAAAAACAACTCGCTCGTGTCAATAGCTTCCTTGGAAAGATCCAATAAAAATTTTTACACTTTTACCTATTTTTATCCTTTAAAAAAATGTATATGTTTCCCTTTTTGCTGGGTCCGCTGAATTCAAAATCGTATCAGCGGCTTGTGTTCATCTGTTTTGGCCAACTAGGGCTTCTAAATTACTATACAAACAACGGACACAACTAAAAACTATTCGCGTCTAGTTTTGAGGACAGGCAGCCTCATCACCAAAAGACATCAGATAAAGATTGTAAAAACTGCCCGAAGCTTTTTGTTCAACATCGCAATGTTAAATTAAAAGAATATTTAGAAATAATTGTCGCGGTTCTCTCTTTTTAAAGGTACATTACACCTGTTTAACGTGTCACTTTCATCCTAAGAGGGAACCTCTCTTTAAAGCAACACTTCCCCTCCCCAAAATCGATATTTTTTGTAACAGTACCTGCTCCAGTGAGTTCCCCCGGGTCGCAGCACCGGAGAACCCCCCCCCCAGATACTAACCGTTAAATATGTCAGTAACATTAAAAAAATAATAATAATAAATATGGCCACTTTCTATTGGCCACTAGAAAGAGGGTGACCCTCACAATATTGTGTCCATATTATGTTAAAAGGTAGTAGCCACTGGACATCTCAAGTAGGGCCAGCTTGAGGGCAGTGCCAACGGGGCGACTGCATCGGGCCCTGTAATTCCAAAGGCCCCCAGGACCCTACCTGTAAGGGGGGGAAGGTGGCAACAGAGGGAGCCCACTCAGGCAGCAATCATGGAAGCCGGGCCCGACTTCCGGTGGGGCCCAACTTCCGTGTCAGCACCGCCCCACAGGTGGGCTCAGAGGAGTGTGAGGGGCTCAGAGGAGTGCAAGAGGCCCCACACTCACATTTTGCACTTCAGGTACTCTTTCAAAAGAAGAAAAAAAAAGCAATGTGGATTGTGCCGATTTAAATACATACTACCTAGTCAGTTATATACTGCAAGATCAGAATGCCCTTCTAGAGCCTCCTTCCAATCTGCAGTGAAGCCGGCTTCCCCGTGCTGAGGCTTCATAGCAAATTTAATTGGAGTTGAAGTGTCAATTTGACACTGCGTACAATAAAGAATGAAACATACTGGCCATCGCGTGAAGGGATGTGGACCTTCTGGTAGAACATCCCCTCCCACTATATCCCATCTACGGGAGATCTGCCGATTGGTACACAATTTAAACGTTGCGGTCTGAGAGATCCACCCTATGAGCGTGAGAGAGATGAGCAGATGAAGTTCAGCTCGAGACAGGGAAGAGGCCCAAATCTGATTCAAGAGTTAATGATACTGAATTGAGCATGTGTGTGTGTGTGTGTGTTTGCGAGTGAGCTTGTGTGTGAGCGAGGGAGTACTAACCCTTTGAGTCTAAATGTGCAGCAGCACAAAGTGCCACATCACCTGAAGTCATGTGAGCGCTGTTTGATCACATGGCTTCATCCCTCCGCTGTGTTCCCTCAGCAGGTAAGGAAGCCCCCTGCTCCCTTCCGATCCACAGAACGAGAGCTAGAAAGTGATGTGCCGACATCCGCACAACAATCACGCATGCGCCATCTACAGCTGTACTGCCATTAGGGTCCTCTAAGGGTTAAGGCAGAAAAGGTGCAGCATGACTCACTGGACCATATTTACTAAGCGGTGCTGACCCATAAAACACCTTACAGCCCCTTCATCCGAATGTAATGTTTCCTTCAGTTATAAATTGCATGGTTGGCACCATTTAGTGAATCTGGCCTGCTTTCAATCCTCTGCATGTAGCTGGGTCCCATGTAAGACGGGAGGTCTACGGCGTCACCGACCCGGCAGAGTTTTTGAGGCAATAATAATGGAGACAACATACCAAGCAACATTTGATATATCCCTTTCTATACTGTCCCACTCAACTCCCATCTCACTCCTCCCACTGACACGCCAGGATTTACTGACACAGCGACGCTGAGAGACGTACCATACCGATGGCGCCCAAGGTTCATCCAGTAAGATGCGAATCGCCAACGTAACACTAGTGATTGTAAATAATGCCAAATCATTCCGTTTGCCCCCCCCCCCCCCCGTCCCACCCGCAGAGTACGTTTCATTACTTGGACCATAAAAGTGCTTAGACATCTGTAAGGGCATTGAATTTGTAACCTCTTGGGCACCAGAGGGAACACCGCATTGGTATCCCACCTGGTGGATCTCAGTGACGTGGCCTTTTGTTGGTTAAAGAGCCACTGGCAAGTAGACACAGAATCATTTTCTTTCTTTGTAACCTTTTCTCTCTCGATACGTAAATCGGAACAGCCGCCACAGATTCTTTAACCCTTCGCTGCCGGGCGGGTTAAGGAAAGAAGTGAGCAAAGAGGAACAGCGCCGACCTCAAAATACTGTTTTCTGGAGATCTCCAAGGAAGTCGGCGGCACACAGAATGAAGCCATTGGTGCACAGGCAACAAGTTCATAAATCACAGACCCAAAAAACGAGAGCTTAAGGACAAGGACCCGTGTACAAAAAAGTGACTATCAATAAGGGGAACACAAACCGTGGATTTGAAATATTGGGCCCCGTTGTATCTATTCCCTTTTATACCATTATTTTGTTGCCGAGTGCCAGTTCTTATGCTATATCATTTGGGGAAATGATTATGGATTGTTGTCTAAAATAAGGCGACGTTTGTTCTACGCCAGAGTCTTGATACCTGGACACTTTACGAGATGAATTCCAAAAAGCTGAATACTTAAATTACCCTTAAAAGGTGCATAGCTTGTTTAGAAGACGAATTAGGCTAACCCCAGCTACTCCCCTCCTGACTACCATGCTGAAACTCTGCACTTTTCACAGCTGTCCTCTATGAAATGAACGGTGCTTCCCTATATCCAGGGCCCCACAAACTGGGCAAAAACCCACTCACTCCTTTCCCCCAAAAGTCACTCGTCCCCCCAAAACACACCCTCCCACGACACTTGCCTGCAGCGGGGTCCTGACGGCGTCTCCCGGCCTTCTCCTGTCTTGTCCCCTTCAAATCCATGTTTTTCCCTGCAGCAGTAGTCAAAATGGGCGCGCGACATCACGACACTGCATTACCATGGCAATGGGACGCGGTGACGTCACGACGCACCGCAGCCATTTTGACTACTGCTGCAGGGGAAAAAACATGAATTTGAAGAGCAAGATGGAGAAGACCGAGAGACACCGCCGCAAGTAAGCTCTCGACAGCGGCCAAAATGCACACACCCGTGTAACTCACAATAATCCTTTCCTGGCCAGAGTGCCTACAATGCACTGCAGAGCCATGGGTCACTGACCCCACTGGCAGTATAGGAGTTAAGGGCTGATGGTCACTCCTCACAGTAAGGGTATCTTTCATGGTATTTGGGGAGTGATGGAGGGTAACGGGGCTTAGCACATATTAAATATCCACAGCATTGTTTTCTGAGTCTCCATTGTATAAGAGGAAGAAGCTTTAGGCAGTTGAAATTATTGTGTTATACTTGGCACTGCTTCTACCGACCACCCGGGATCAGAATATATATTTATTTACTCTTCTATTACATTAGAAATGGCGCAGGTCAGCGAGCCAACAAACGGAGACATCATTATGATGCCCCCCCCCCTCCTTTTTGTGCATTGAAATGTTGTTATTCAATGGTTGGCTGTCAACGATGGCAACCATTTCAATATCCCTTAACAGAAAGAGTTAAATATCTACAAAAACTGGGATGGTCCTAGAAGAACGGAGGGCAGTAAGATGTAAAAAAAAAAAAAACAACATCTGGGGAAGGGGAAAAATGTCATAGGTGGTTTAAAAGTTGTCCTAAACAAGCCATTCTAATACCGCTTTCTGGCTTTTACAAGCCATTCTTGGGTTACAAGCCCAGTCCATGGGTCTTTTGATGCGTGGTCAGGTTTTGTTTGTGCCTGAAGGTTTTTCCACAGTCGTTGCATTGGTAAGGTCTTTCCCCTGTGTGGGTCCGTAGGTGTGCAATAAGATGGTGCTTCTGGATAAAACTCTTCCCACACTCCGAGCAGGTAAAGGGCCTCTCCCCAGTGTGTGTCTGCTGGTGGCACTTGAGGTACTCCCGCTTGCGGAAGCTCTGCCCGCACTCATTGCACTTGTAGGGCTTCTCCCCTGTGTGGGTGCGGCTGTGTATCTTCAAGTGCTCGCAGGTGCTGAACGTCTTTCCGCACTCGCTGCAGATGTAGGGTCGCTCCCCTGTGTGAGTTCTCTGGTGTCTCACCAAGTGCTGTTTCTGGATGAAGCCCTTGCCGCAATCCGCGCAGGTGAAGGGTCTCTCTCCCGTGTGAATCTGCTGGTGCCGCTTTAGGCAGTCTCGTTTCCTGAACGTCTTCTGGCATGCCTCACACTTGAAGGGCCTCTCACCAGTGTGCGTGTGCAGGTGAAACTTCAGGTGCTTTAGAAAGCGGAAGGTCTTCCCGCATTCCCCACACTCAAACGGCTTCTCCCCAGGCTGTGGACGCTGGCTCTCGCTGTTCTCACTGTCCTCGTCCCTGCACAGTCCTGTCTCCTCATCCTGCGCCTGCCTGTGGGCCTTTAGGAGCTTCTGCGATTTGAAGGTCCTTCCGCAGTCCACACATTTGTTAGGCCGCTCCCCAGTGTGGATCCTATTGTGGCGCTTGAGGTGCTCGTATGTGGTAAAGCTCTTGCCACACTCACTGCAAATGTGAGGACTCCCCCTACAGGAACCAGGAGAGGCATTGGTGTAAGGGAACTCCTCCACGATCACCACGGTGAAGGGCCTCTCCCCTGTGTGAGTTCTCTGATGCCTCACCAGGTGATGCTTCTGGATAAAACCCTTACCACATTCATTGCAGGAGAAGGGACGCTCACCTGTGTGGATCTGCTGGTGACGTCTTAGGTGCTCACGCTTCCTGAACCCCTTTCCGCAGTCCTCGCATTCGTGTGGCTTCTCCCCACGGTGCAGCTTCTGATGGAACTTCAAGTGCTTAAAGGTGCGAAAGCTCTCTCCACACTCGCAACATCGGTATGTGGTCTCACCCGTGTGAGTTCTCTGGTGAGCGGTCAGGGTCTGCTTGTGTCTGAAACGCTTGCCACAGTCCTCGCACTTGTGTATCCTCTCCCCTGTGTGGGTCTGCTGGTGGACTTTCAACACCCGATGAGCCCTAAAGCTCTTCCCACAGTCTTCGCACTTGTAGGGCCTCTCACCCGTGTGGATTCGCTGGTGGATCTTCAGACGTTCATTAGTGCTCAGGCTCTTCCCACACTCGTCGCATTTGTATGGCCTCTCCCCAGTGTGTGTCCTCAAGTGGGTAACCAGATGCTGCTTCTGTATAAAGCTCTTCCCACACTCTATGCAGGTGTAGGGCCTCTCCCCGCTGTGCGTCTGCTGGTGGCGTTTCAGGCTGTCCCGTTTGCGGAAGGTCTTCCCGCACTCCGTGCACTGGTAAAGCTTCTCCTCCTCTTCCTTCACGGAGCCAGTCTGGTTATTTAATGGGCCAAAGCCTTCAGCGTAGGAAGTGACATTATCCAGTCTGCTCCCCGCCCTGTTTCTCTGAGGCCTATTTAGCGTAGACTGACCCCGGCACCCATTTCCCATATCCGGGCACTGTGTGGAATGCTCCAGGACGGGCAGAGACGGAGCCTCGATGTTCTCCAGCTTCTCGCTATATCTAGGGTGATGTTTTTCTTTATCATTCACGGGTCCATCCTCTGTAGAAGAGACAGAAAGACCAGTTACGCTCTCATCCAGCTATTTGGCTTTGCATCATAAACAAAACAAGGGATTCCAGTTGAGTTAGATGTGGCATTATAAAGGGGATTCAGGCTCATATTTACTAAATGGTGCTATTCCGTAAGACACCTTCCTGTTTCGGTAGCGAATGGGTTTTAATGTCACTTTTGGCACTGGGATGTGACTTATAGAATATCGCTGCTTAGTAAATATGGGCCTAAATCCTTACTATTGAACAAAATGAAAACCTGTACAAAATATCAGAACAACATGTTATTATATACAGTTAAGGGGAAGAGAATATGGCTCTGTGTATTTAAAGCAATTGTGTGCAGGGTTCAGAGAATTTCCTAATGGATGTCCCAAACTTTGTCCAACCCTAATAAACAAATATTTATTAATGTGTATCACTCTTAGGGTGCATCCCCGCTGCCCGCGCTCCTGCTTGAGAGCGGTGACGTCACCAACTCTCCAAGCATGAGCGTTCGGCTGTCCGGCGAATTCTTTTTGTAAGCGCGAGCGCCGGGTGCGTGGACGAGCAGTGACTGGCGCTGATTGGCCGAGGCGGTCATGTGACCCTTCAGCATGCCTGAAAAAACAATTTTGTCTGTCTCGGCAAGCACCCAGCGCCCGCGAGCATAAAAGTGTGCGCGCCGCGTGGACGTGAAGATAAAGATTCAAAGAGGTAAACGCGTCAAGCGCCAAGCACGCTCAGCGCCAGCGTGGACGCAGACTTACGCAATCCCTGTAAGCTCTAACCCCAACACCCACCAGATCATATATTTGTGTCAAAAGGAGCGTTATAAGTCTGCAGCCACGTCACGCATGACCAGTATAAACAGGTCCTAACACTAACAGTTAAATATTTAACTATATCATTTTTGTCATATTGGATGTAGCAGTAGGAGTGTTTGTCTTTTGTTGTATATATTATGTTCATCATTATCTTTTTGTGCTTACATAGTTTAGCGTGCAACTTTCATTTCTGCTTTGTCAAGGTAGTCAGGGGAGAATGTTCGATGGCGCAAGAATACAGAGATTAAAGAAGGCTGAGGACAAGGATAGAGTCAAGAAATCAGTGTGACACAAGAAGACACATTTGATAGGAATGAGGGGTACACTGCAAATTCGTGGGCATACACACTAGATCAGGGGTGGCCAACACCAGTCCTCAAGGTTTTAAGGATATGTCAGCTTCGGCACAGGTGGTTTAATCAGTGGCTCAGTTGTTTACCGAGCCACGGATTGAACCACCTGTGCTGAAGCAGGGATATTCTTAAAACCGGACCTGCTGGTGGCCCTCGGGGACTAGAGTTGCCACTCCTGCAAGATGGAGCACAGCAAATAACAGGCATATGTAGGTATGATTACCGCTCTTTACATGCATATTATACGTGATATAATTCCTGACTCAAGTAATGGCAATCAGATTTCTCCCTGGATCAAGATCCTTTCGATGTTTAAATTATTTGGTATATCCCTGTATACCTTTCCTATTGAAAAAGATGCCGAACCGCTGTACCTACTGTATCTGCTATCACCGTCTCCCAGGGTAGCAAGTCCCACCTTGACAATGATGTTACTGTAAATAACCCTTTCCTTTGTTGCTGGTGAATTCTCATGTCGTTCCTTACATTGAGCTTGAATATATTTCTAAATAGTAATCATATTCCCTCTTAGGATTGTTTACAATAGAAAAGAGGTGTCTGATTTGGGTAGCCTTTCTTCATAAATCAGACCTTTGATCAACTTTATCAAGTTAATAACACTGTTTCCAATTCAATAATGTATTTTGTATATAGAGGTGCAGCAAATTGTACATATTCAAGGGGTGGTCTTAATAGGGATTTATACAGGGGTAAAATGATGCTTTCTTCCCTTACATCCATACCCCATGTTATCCATGTGAATATCCTGGTAGCCTTTGCAGCTGATGCCTGACATTGAGCGTAACTACTAAACCTATTGTCTTCTAGCCCTCCTATATCCCTCTCCATCAGGGATTGACCTACTTTCGTCCAACTCAATGTGTAGGTAGCACGCTTATCTTTGCTTTTCAAATGCATAATCTTATATGTGGCAAAAACAAGAAAACAGCGCAACTCATTACTTCTGAGTGATGAACGATGAGGTCGCCCGTGCCTATTTAAATATTTTAGGTGTATATTTTTTTTTTATTATCTCTCTCGACATAAGACATATTTTTATACTTGTACGTTTCCCCGTTGCGCTCTTTCCTGGTTTTTCGTGTGTTGGAAGTTTGCCCCGGTGATCTCGGGAGGGTACGGAGCCGCGGGGGGGGGGGGAAGCGTTTGGAAAGTGGAGAAATCTTATTTTCCCGGGAGTCAGCACGTGTTCAATAGTTTCTGTATAATCTTCTAGGTATCTATATCTTAAACGTTTTGGAAATGACAACATGTGCCATCAGCACAGATGGAGTTTGATCTCTGTAACAAGCGGTCAACGCGTCGGCCGCGTGACACTCTCCAGAATGTAAAATGCATTATTGTTAGGCGCCATTTGCGTCACTTCAAAGGCGATTGTAAAAACTCTTTGGGACCGTAGTCTAAAAGGTTAAACAGGAGGACACGGATTTCACAGTCATTATTATCATTATTATTCACGGCAGGCCACCAGAAATTAAAATAATGGCAGAAACTAATAGGACTCCACGGGGACCAGTAGCAGATTATATCATCTCATCCTCAAGTCTGGCGCATTGCCCCAATTCAGGATCCCGTAGAGCAGGGGTGCGGGGGGGGGGGGGGGGGGGGTGGGGTCATGTGACGTCACGTGACCCGCAGCGTCATTTGACGCCCGTCGCCATGGAGACGCGTGGACCGAAGCCTGGTAGGTGAGTTTACAGAGGCCTCACGCTGAAGAGCGCGGGGCCTCTGTATCCACAGCCCCTCCCCTGTGAGGCGCACCCCCGCCGTAGAGTACAAACACTATGTAGATGGAGGTGACCTGCTACGGGTGGGCACATCTGTGTACCCGAAACGCAACACGTACCTGCTCTTATTTGAATGCAATAAATGCAGAACAAGCTTTTTTTTGCGTTTACACACGTGCCGCCTCCATCTTAATATTAATGACATTTGGACAATGAATCTGGTAATGACTGAGAAGGTTTTACTGAGCCTACTGCACTCCTAGATTAAATTTGAAATACACCAATTGATTTCTTGATCCCTGGCTGTAAAACGGTCCATAGCCAGACTACACTGACAAATGACTGTGAAGATACACCCCCCAGGCCATGTCCGAAGGTCTGGAGTCTCTCACAGATCAAAGAGCTTGGGGATATAAAGATGTGAGTTAGATTTATCTTGGGTAAACACGTGTGTGAAACAGAGTGTGTGTTAAACTCCTACTTTCTACCCACGATCCCCTGGGGGAAACTATACTTGACATACTTGAGGTACTTTGTAAAGTCAAGTATAGGTTTTTCTGTTTTATTCCCTTTCATATTATAAACTATCCGGTATTCTAATCCTGTATAATTCTTTTATTGTTTTTTTTTTGTTTTTTTTTTATAAAAACGGTAACTATTTTCGTTATATTAAATCTAACATGTAACAAGTACCGCCTTTAGGCTCTGGTTGAAATTTTGCACCTTTGAAGGGATTGTCCTCGTTTTCTGACATTTTACCGCTGTTTTGTTAAAGTGGAACTTGATATATTTGTGCATTTGTCTGCGATTAAGGGGACCGAAAACTCCATAGGTGCACGACATTAAACTAATCCTGGTGTGGCAGCATAACTGGGGTCTTGTGTGAGGATGTTTCTGGGGTGGGCATGCCTACGCTGTTGTCCTGGAGGGAAGCCAGAGACAGCTGGGTTTGTTGTTAACCTGACACACACACACACCATGCGTGTGTGTGTGTACGTGACATGGATATTATGCTTTTTCTGTTTTATTTGTAGGGTGTATATGTTGTATGTTAACCCCTTTGGTGCCTAAACACATAAATGTGCAATGCATTGGTAGCCTCCGGCATCAAAGACTTTTCTGCAATAGGGTTAAGTAAGAAATCCCATTACCTAATCCACCTCTCCCTTATTGCATTGCGAGCGCTGACCAGCGCGGAGTTCTATAGCTTAACACTTATTTGCTAGCGCCGTTTAACTTTGGTTTAATACAAATGAGATGCGTATAGCTAATTATTTATGAATACTGTATGTCCGTAGCTCTGAAACATACTACTGGGATCCCATTTCTTAATAGGGATCCCATTTCTTAATAACGCTCCCATATCAACCTTTAGTGAATCTATACCAGCATTCCTACATTTTCACCAATCCCTTCATACGCAGCTTCCCGTATAACATATTTGTAATCTGGTTTAACATATAAAACATTCTCCACCACCTCTTCTATTTGCCCCATCCGAAATAGTCAACAGCCTTCTACATAACCATCCAGTCCAATAATGTCAACGCTGCTCCTAACAATTAATTAAAGCTCCCCCATTTTATCTGGCAGACTTCTTGCATTATCAAGCACGTACTTAAGGTTGTTGCAAGTCTGTGCTATTGTTTTACGTGTTACACTAATCTGTTAGCATAATTTCTCCTACCGTCTGTGGCGGGGGGAAGGGAGAACCAGGCTTATAATAAAAGGTCAAGCCCACTTGGTTACCCCTGACCCGTGTTTTGGGGTCCTAGAGTGTCAGTTCTTGGGCCTGGGCATTGTGTATGCATTACTGTGACTGTGTGCAAAATATGAGACAATTGCCATTTGTGTTTTATCGTTTCCAGAGGTGCCGGGATCCCCTGCTTCAGCACAGAGCAGGAAAAGGTAAAAATGGGACACAAGGGGTTAATGTATATCCCCACACTCCAGCCAGGTATAAGACGGAGATTTGTTTGATTAAAATAGGGTTCAGGGGGGAAATCATGTAATGTATGAAGTATGGTAACAATGCTTTTGAATAAGGGAAAAGAGAATGAGGGTTAAACATCCCCCAAGCTTGATATGTTTGAAGGAATGTCCTAATGTTCTAATTTTTTGTATGCAAACGATTAGGAGAGAGACATGTAGACCGTTATGATTTTATTAATAGTACCATGTGTGTAAATGCATAAACGGGCATGGCCCCTGTGTAGGTACCTTTAGTTATGAGAGGTGGGGGGGGATTTACATGACAGGCAGGGGACAGGATACATTAAAAGATTCACCCTGCTAGTTTATGACCCACCCTTCCAGGGGGCAGGGATGCATAACCGAAGGCCCTGCTTCTACGGGACCCTGGGGAGATGCCCTCCAGGATGTATACAAAACGTTAGAGCTTCAAAGGGGTAAAACAGCTGGCCAGCAACTGGGGGGATTCTCTGACCAGAACCAGATATTCTGTCACTGAGCACAGGGGGTTTGGCCAGGCACGCTAAGCGAGGGGACGTGGGCGAAGCTTGTTGCCCGGTTACCAGGACTACTGGCAATCCTGCAATAGGGCAGAATTTGGCTCCCAAGCCAAGATTGGTTCCCCATTACCCAGATGGGGTGACCGGAATTCCACAGCAAGAGGCCACAGGAATGAGAAGTGGCCAGGATTATTTTGCTGTGTGTGTGCAATTAGGAAAGATTAGTTTTGTTATCCCAGTTTCCAATGTAAGTGTGTTTTTTTACTGTATTTTTGTGTAGCCTAGTTGTGTGCGTTCATTAGGTGAATAAACGCAATTTATTTTTATCTCTCTGCTTGCTCAATCAATGATCCCGGTAACTAAAAGTCTTAATAAGCTGGGTCCATCGTGACACCGTCCGCATCCCATGGACTTTAATCTTCATAGGTTTTGTAGTAGTATCTGTATTTAATATGATTCATAGATATTTCCCTATCTATTCTATGTAGCCCATTACTTCTTGCTTATCACACTCCCTCCCTCCCATTATAAAACCTCCTACAGAGGTAATCATCCTATCCCCCAGTACAACTCTTGGCTGAGGTACAATCCATCCCCACTATAAGGAAAGCATATTATAGAGAAGGACCCAAGTGCTCTAAAAAACCAATTCCCACTCCCCTATTCTATACCATGCATTAACCTCCCTAAACTCCGACTGGCTCCCTGGGGCAGCGCATGGCAGTATTTCTAAAAATACGACCTTGGCGGTGCTTGCCTTAACCATGCGGCTTAGAATGGACCCTCCTCCTTTCTTTAACTTTGACATTGATGCCAACGTGTACCAAGACTGGGTCATTCCCAGCCCCTCCCAACAATCAGTCTAACCAATCCGCAATGTGTCAGAGCCGAGCAGCCAGGAGATAAGCTGTTCAGTTCATACGGTGACAGCAATATTGCCCTCTCTACCCCCTCTTAAATGATTGAGTCCCCTATCACCACAACCTGCATATCCCAAGTCCCTTCTGTGCTGGAGGGACTTTTCTCCTGGCTGCTAGAGAAATCGGTCTCCCCCCAGCTTTGCTCTTCCTGTCCCGACTCTCCCAATATCTTCACTCAAATCTGGCAAACCCATTGGGATGGATCAGCTCATAACTGGCCTCTTCCCCCTGATTATTTATACTCGGCTCCTTACTTGTGCCGAGTTCCCTGCCACAGCTCAATCCGCTACAACACTAAGCCCAGCCAGGACCAGCTCAGTGAACAATCAAGTCCCTTCAAGATATTCTTGTAATAACCTAAAAAGTTCAAACATCTTGACTGAAATAAAAACTGGTCTTCATAGCTATCCACATACAATTACTAAATCTACTGCGTCTAATCTAATCTAGCACACGATGACACATTATTATACAAGAATTGGCATTTACTAAGCATTGCTAAGCTGTAAAGCGCTTTGCCATGGCAATGAGACGCCGTGTGACGTAGCGGTGTGGGCGTCATTTGATGCCAGAATTCCGCAGGAGGGCTTCAGAAAGGAGGCGTCAGACACTGGCAACAGGACGATACCGGTGCCATTTTGGGACATGGCCGTACACGCACCGTGTAATGCAGCAGACTGAAGTGGAACGCAGTTATAGAAGATGCAAACGGACCAGCTCACTGTACTCGTGAACACATGCACAGCCGGGTTATCTGCCTGGGACAGGCTTGTGGAGTCTCCGCGTGTAAGATAGACATACTCCCAACTGTTTCTGGTCTTTTACCGTAATCAAAAATGAAGTTACCCATAGAAATCAGAGCCTCATAATTCTCCTTCATCATATCCTTGTAAAGCTCCTTCTGACATTCTTCCAGATCCTTCCACTCGTCCTCCGAGAAATAGGCGGCCACGTCGTCAAAGGTTACGGGGACCTGAAACGAGAGGTCGCGAGAGGTCAGAGGCTCAGCCATCAGCGGCAAAAAAAACCAAGGGGAAAGTCCCCCCCCTTCTCCCCCCCCACCCCCCCGGTCCTCCACCATTCGCAAGGTAACGAGACACAAACACACACAGCTCAGCTGCGGGGGGACTTCCTGGGGCGCATCAGTAGGTCTGTAGGAAAAAGAGCGACATCGCCTTACAACCCTCATTCAGCAGACTTTGCTGCATTTTCCAACGCTTTATTCCACTTTGTGGCAATAACCTTTTTTTTGTTTGTTTTAGAAATTGTAAACGAGACACGTGGGCCCATATTTACTGCACCGCGATTTGACACCAGACGCTGGCGTGGGCTGTAGGAGGTCTTCCAGCGCCAGAAGGGGTCTTATGGTAAAACACTGCTTAGTAAATATGGTCCCATTGTCCTATGGACTGGATACATTGTGTCATTTCTTCATCATATAATCAAATGCCTTCCTTATACTTTAACCTACTGCGAGGTTTTTGATTATGACAACTGATAACTATTAAGATATATATATATATTATCTAGTGATGTGTAATTCTATTTGTATATATATATATATATATATATATATATATATAAAAATATAAAACACACACAGTAACTATATAAAAAACACAAATATATGCGTGTATGATATATAAATACGTGTGTGTGTGTGTGTGTGTGTGTGTGTGTGTGTGTGTGTGTGTATATATATACACACACATATATATATATATATATATATATATATATATATATATATATATATATATATACACACATATATATATATATATATACACACACATATATATATATATATATAAATAATGTCTTAGAGAGGTCTGCAACCCCGCCTTTCGCCATTATCACCCAGCACACAGCACTTCCACTGCAGTAAGGGATTCTGGGAAATGACATGCAAATGGGCACACAGTGTCACCTTTTGCTTCAAAACCATTTTTAACATGGTTCCCTATAGGCTTAAGCTTGCTGCATGGTCACAGCTTTGAGCACAGCCAGGGTTAAGGTGCATAGCCAGAAATGCATAGCCAGTTAACCAACCCCACACTGATGAGACCCATTAAGGTCGAAACAGCTGTCTGTGGGTGGGTTTTCTGGCTATGCATATATATATCTATATATCTTTTGGGTGGTTGGATATGCGATCATAAAAAAATATATATATATATTAGATGGTAATATATTTTCCTGATAATCATAGAAAAATGTTTTGGGGGTTTTGAAGATGGGATGCATAACTGGTATAACGTCAGAGACTAAGATTTATACAAAAAAGAGCGATTTCTGGTCATTTTTCTTCCCCCACCGCTTTACAGATCACACAATATGCCGCGCTAAGAAGAGAGGGGAGACACTTAGAATAACGAGATCATGCACTGACTCAGCAAAAGTGGACGACCTAGGAAGAAAATGTGCAACAAAAAAAACAAAAGTCATTCGCCGAAAGGGTAGTATATGTGTGGAACAGCATCCCAGCAGAGGTGGTGGATGTTGCTACAGTAGAGGGGGAAAAAAGGCATGCAAATGAAATTGACACCAAGGAACCCTGGAGTTTAGGGAAGAAAGTGGAACGTGATGTCAGTACTCAGCAAGTCTACAACAATGCCGGCCCTTATCTGCAGCAACAACAAACTAATGTCAACACATCCTTGTGGCAATATATATATATATATTATATAATATATATATATTTATTTAGTGTGCGTCCGGCCAGGGGGGGGGGGGGGGGGGGTCGCCGGACCCTCGGGGAAACCAATCATCGATCAGGAAGTTTCCGCGCAGGATCGCTGCTTTAAGTTAGTTAGCAGCATAGATATTTCTTAACACTGCAGATACATCGGTGCTCAAGAGAATGAAAACGGGCTATTAAAATGGCCGTGACCAAATAGTGTATCACAGCAGGTACCACTGAATATGAAGGGGAGTGAGAGAGTGAGAGAGAGTGAGAGAGAGTGAGAGAGAGTGAGAGAGAGTGAGAGAGAGTGAGAGAGAGTGAGAGAGACAGAGAGACAGAGAGACAGAGAGACAGAGAGACAGAGAGACAGAGAGACAGAGAGACAGAGAGACAGAGAGAATACAAACATGGATATTGCTACTGTAAACCTAGAAGATTATTTTTCTAAAGCTGGAACCGTCTCCGCCATGTGGTGAAAAAGCAGAATGCAAGGCCAAGCGGTTTTGTGTCTCCATATAACTTATGCAAAGGAGTATTTATTACCCAATCATGTATTATAATGGAATGTATTATAGCTTTCTATATTGAGGAGATAGAATAGATAGAGGAGCCCCCTCTCCCTCCTTTCTCTCTCATATCCCCCCTCTCCCTTTCTCTCTCATATCCCCCTATATGAGAGAGAAAGGAGGGTGAGGAGGATATGAGTGAGAAAGGAAGTAGAGGGGGTGAGAGAGAGAAAGGAGGGGGGATATGAAAGAGAAAGGAGGGACTGGGGATATGAGAGAGAGGAAGGAGGGGGAGGGAGGATATGAGAAAGAAAGGAGGGGGAGGGAAGATGAGAGAAAAGAGGGAGAGAGGTATATGAGAGAAAGGAGGGAGAGGGGGTATGAGGGAGTAAAGAGGGAGGGGAAGTATGAGAGAGTAAGGAGGGAGGGGGGAAGTATGAGAGAGTAAGGAGGGAGGGGGGAGTATGAGAGAGACTTTCAAATACATGGAGGTGAAGGGAGCATATTTCAGAGAGAGAAGTGTTAGCAGCTAGAACAAGAGGTTGTGCTCTGAAATACTTAACCCTGGAAGAAAAGAATAAACGTACACAAGACAAAAGTTTTGTTAAAGTGCCGCGCTCGGAAAGTAACTGCTCCTGAAAGCGCACTCTGTGCGGGACACTAAAATACCAAACTGAATGCATCTTTTCCCACCGCGCTCTCATTTATTCAAAACCATTTCAACTCGCCCCAAAGCCGGCAGCGGTAATAATGTCCCCACGCATCCCGCCTCCGCTGCCTATCCTCACGCTGCATCACCCCGCAGCTTCCGTGTTACCCATTCCCTACACCGGTCTGATGAGGTCGTGTGACACTCCGTGATGTCACAAAGTGCGACGGGTTCAGATTCGTTTTTTCTTTTCTTTTCCGTCTTTGGCACATTGTTTGAGGAATAAAAGTACTTAAATATTGAAAATTAAACAGACCTCTATTTTATGGCCAGGTGAAGAAATCTTACAAATAAAACGCGGCGAAGCCTTTTTAGAAATTTGGTAGATTTCTCCACCCACCTGGAGGACAAAGTAGTCCTCAATGTAACAGGCAAAGACGGGCAAAGGTGTCGAAAATTCTTCTTTATTTTTATGTTAAAATTTGCAAACATTTTTTTAAAAAAACTTTTATTTATTTTTCTATTTTTTTTATTTATTTATTTTTGCCAATTTTTCATTATTTTCCGTCTGGTGGCGGATTTTTTTCAAACTCCATCGAACTTGGGAATATTTTTAAAAAATGGCCAAAAAATAAAAATAAAAAACCCCCACACAGTATTCGCTCAGAATCCAAATTCTGCGGGGGGGAAAAACCCGCCCTTTCCAACATCATCCATTCTGTAAAACGACAGAGGAATGGCTTCCGGAAACGGACGCCACGTTGGCTTTTAGAGAGCAGTGATCATGTGCGTAAAGCAGCAAATCAGGTTTAATTTTCTTAGTTATATTTTATTGCAGGAATGAATCAGGGGGAGGGTCTTCCTGGAGTTGAACTGCGTTGATTTTAGCTCCGGGCCTCCCCCCCTGCTTCCAGCGATACCTCCGTATGGGGATACCGGTATCTCTGGCAAGTTTAAAGGTCCTGGTCACACAGGCCAATGACGTCACAGCTTCCTATTTGGCCCGCCAGACATTTAAACGCCGCCATTATGCTAGGCATTTAAACGCCGCCATTATGCTAGGCATTTAAACGCCGCCATTATGCTAGGCATTTAAACGCCGCCATTATGCTAGGCACACAAGCTCCCCGGCTGACGAAAATCACAATGGAAAACCGCTGTAGAGGACATTTTAACCCCTCGACGTGTAAGGGGGGGGGGGGGTGGCGGCAGAGGAAAAAGAACGACGACGGCGGCGAGGGGGAGGGAAAACGTCACAGGAAGAGAGGAGTGAGGAGTGGAAGAGTGAAGAAGAAGAAGGTAAAGTGATAGACAAAAACTGAAAGCAGCACATACCGGTGGTTTCTCTCGTACCTGAAGCATCGGCGCTCAATCCTAATGGGAAGAAAATGGCAAATCATGGCAAAGCTAGAAGCAAGGAGGCGTATAGGACGTTACATTGGGTGACCTGCTACAGCCTGCCCACAAACTCCCCCCTGTGCAGGTGCATCGTATCCTTGTGTAGAAGACATCATCATCATCATAACAAAAGCCACTGTGTATGGGGGGAGGGTCAGGTTATCGCTGATATAAGTAGGGCTGAGGTGTCGAATTGTAACGAGAACAAACACATTGTAAAATAAGTCGTTTAGTTGAAAAAATGAAAAGGAAAAAAAATATATATATATATATAAATGTGAACCGCCGGCACTCCAATTGTTGCAATGTGCAGTAGGTGCATATGTCCCATAACAAATAAATAAGCATACGATACCGCACTATATGAATAGTTACGCTGAGGAAGGTCCCGTTTGTGGGGGCGAAACGTTGGTGACTTGTGTCTTATCTACAATATATATTTTCAACTATTCAAACCTGAGTGCTGTCCGCTGATTCCCGTGCGAACGGTATTGTATACATACGCAGTATAGAGCACAAATGGGACAAAAGACAAACAAACACAGCAGATATAGTGGTAATAAGGCAACCCTCCTCTGTTATGTCTCTGATAAATGACCTCAGATTAAATGTGCCCACCACAGTGAGTGTCTGGGGCCAGCAGACAGGGCAGGGTACTCTTTAGGCCACTGGCATTGAACAGGTTAAATCAGTGATGCCAGATGCATTGCGGGTATCCTGCCTGTGAGTCAGCAGTGTGGGTGTTGACGCCAATGTGTGCCTGGTGGCAAGTGCCAGTGAGTGAATACCAGTGCAAGCCGTGTATATGTGGGACCAAGAATTCAATATCACCTTGCGTACTGGTACACCGTGAGCTTGCCCTGGTAGGTATTCCACATGTATGCAAGTATGTGTAGCTCTGCATGTGTATATGGTACGCATGTGTGCAGGTATACAGACCTGTGAGAATACTATAGGTACACAGCACTTCAGTTCCCCTGCCAATGTGGGATACAGGAGCTTACAAGCAGGTGACCCCCACACTCCCCGATGATGACCCCGAAATACATGCAATTTATTCAATGTAAAGATTGTTGTACCAATAAACACTTGTGTTTCTGGATTTGTACATAACAATATATACAGACTATAGCACATCCT
Organism: Ascaphus truei; assembly: GCF_040206685.1. Classification (NCBI taxonomy): domain Eukaryota; kingdom Metazoa; phylum Chordata; class Amphibia; order Anura; family Ascaphidae; genus Ascaphus; species Ascaphus truei. Next base: position 468,557,062 of record NC_134484.1, read on the forward strand.
TATCCTTCATTTGAACAGAGGTATCCTTAGGGCCAACCATACTGACCCACCTCATTCCTGAGGGAAAAGTGGCACATCAGCACCAATTTTGGCTGTGTACCTACCCCATTATTTATTTGTTCTGAGTGTGAACACCACTGATGAGATTTTCCATACTCACCTGAGCAGATGCCTATCTATACCATCATTACCACCAGGTTATCACTACTTAGCCCTTTGCCTGGATCACTAATACAGTGTTCATATCTAGGATTAGGCTTGTAGTCAGTACTCCATACCTCGCTGTGACAAACATGCGCTTCTTCAGTTAGGTTTTAATTAGAAAATTTGTTGTTTGATATCATTAAAATGTATTTATTTTGAGTTCCTATTTCAGTGAGTGCATCCCTTGGGATTCTTCTCCTTGTTCTCCAAGTTACATCCCGTATAGCATCCCGTATAGCCCAATAATCATTTATCAAGTTAGTCAGCCACACCCAAGCTGCCGAAGGTTCAGAGGTTCTGCCAACGGGGGGGCAGCCAGCGCTCCTCCCCTCTCACACAAGCACAGCTAGGTACAGCTGGTTTCAATCGGTATGAGACATGAAAATAGTTAGTGTCTGCAGATGGAAGGGTGTGCGCGTGTAAATATATATATAAAATATTATATATAAATATAGAACATAATATATATATATATATATATCTCAAATGGAAATATTACTGTATGCTCATTTGCATATTTGTAATATTTCCATTTGCTATATGCTTTGCTGTGGAGGGTTTTTGTCACTTTTTTTACCCACCATAACTTAACCAAGTATATATATATTATATATATACTTAACCAATATAGAACACACACACACACACAGTTTGATATATTGGGAGCTAATTAGCACCATCTAATTCTTGTTAGTAACAGGATTTATACACATTATTTGTATAATAATAGTGGGTTTTTTTTAATATACAGGCAGACATCGGTTATCCAACGGAATCCGTTCTGGAAGTAGCGCTGGACAGTGAAACCGTTGTAAAGTGAGTCCCATGTTAATCAGTGGCGGCGAGCGTTGGATAACGCATTCCGGCATCGAAAAACCTTTAATTGAGTGAATCACTACATCTCTAGGTACGTCTAGTGCAGGGGTCGGCTCTTTTCGCTCCTACTTACGGCTCTCTGCAGGTTGCCGACTCCCAGTTGCTGCCTCTGTCCTTCACTATCCTGGCGGTGGCTGCGGAGGGGGCCCGGCCGGCGCTGGTCGGGCCTCTTGTTGCCGCCGGATGTCTCCCCAGCTGCTTGCCTTCCTCTCTCCTGTACTGTCCCACGCCGGGCTCTAATGCCGGTGCGTGTCGCAACTTCCGGCGCGAGCTGACGTCGCAGACAATACATATTGGGACAATACAGGAGAGGCGCAGGCAAGCAGCTGGGGAGAGGTCGGGCCCGGCGGCAACAAAAGGCCCGACTAGCACCGGAGGGACTATTCTAGAAGGTTAGGTTCCAGGAGGACATGTCGAGAGGAGCCACGGGGAAGAGAAGATCAGTAATGTTTCTAAAGTAGTAGTATAGACCAGGCCCCCTTTGTTTATTATGTTGTAGATAGGGACAGTACCCGATATGTTAGGATCCCTGAAAGAAGGCATGGAATCCTAAATAAGTAATTAAATGGAATACGGCACTCAAGTGGGCCTCAGGGACACTAATATTCCTCATCAGTCTGTGTGGAAGTGGCAATTCCCAAACAGGCAACAGGTATTATTGGGTCAGGTAAGAAAAGACCTGTCAGTATTCCTATAGGGGCCCAAAGGCATCGGGTTTAATAACAAGGACGGTTCCAAAGCAACAAGGGGGGCCGGGGCCCACATTTACTCAGGGGAACCAAGTCAAAGTACCTTCATTGGCGTGTTAATAGTGGGCACTGATGGAAGAACTGTATTCATGTATGTCTGTCACAAAATACAGTACAAACATTAATGTGTGTATAAGCGGTCCCTGTCCATGGGGACACGAATAAATGACTGTTGTACTACAAACGGTCCTGGCGCCCATTATTCTACAACCTTGCTACCTCATCGCCCAACCACCAGAATCCAGCCCCTAGTCAAGGTAACCCATGCGGAGTAACCATATAATACACACCGATATAATCTCCCTAGAAGCCGGGCACGGAGACTTACATTTGGCGCCCAACCTGGGGCACGTCAAGCAAGAGAAAGAGAGGAAGAATGTGTTTTGCCCATTTTGGGACTTTTAGGGCGAAGAGGTTTTTTTTATATGTGAACTATGTATTGCAAAGCTTTCCTGAAATACGAACGTTACAATTGCATAAAGCCTGAAAAGAAGAGTGATACATTCAAAATCGAGGCGGTCTGCACCCAACGGCACTAGCCTACTGCAGAGCCCAAATGGCATCCTTGAGAAAATTGTGAGTGTACATGGGACATAAGTGACTGTTGGTCAAAACTAAGTGCGCTTGGGGTTGAGAGTCCCAGTACAGTAATATCGTGGTGAGCCCAACTCCTCGCTAACAGAAAACCGTTTGCTCAAGTTAAGAGGGACAGCGTTTCCCGACCAGTCAAGAGGGAAGAGGGACAACGTTTCCTAACAAAGTTGCATCGTAGCAACCATGTGCGGAGCCCATTGCCTAGTGGCACGAAGTGTGTGGCCATGCCCTCCCCTCCAGCAACAGTCTGGGGGTACAGATCAATATGGGCCACACCTTGATCCTGACAGTTTGTTGGGGGAGGGACTGAATTTTAGAGAGACAGAAACAAGTGGAACAGGGAGTGACCATATCCCTGACTCTCATGATTGTGTGTGCTGGACTATTTCACTGTGGTTTTGGTGAAATGGCGGCTGCTGCCAGGACTCCACAGCTAGTGCACTTTGACATCCCCGTAGGAGACACAGAATTCCTATAAGTTCCTTGTTTTCATTATAGACGTCTCGAAGGAGCTTTGTCTAGTACTACCAAGTGTGCAGCGTGCGGATTACTTTACATGCGGCCGTATGTTAATCGGATGATGGGAGTCATGCATTTCCTCTGCCCAAGGGAGTGGGGACACAAGCGAAAATCGACAGATCCATCGCTGAGCTTCCAGCAGAAACGGAGGCACCCCTCCTTATACCAGTTGACAGATTTGCTGCAGGATGGTGCCCAGATGTTGTTATGACACGAATGGTGTCATGCCGATGAGGTAAGGTGGAACAATGGTGGGCAGTCGGCCCTATGAACTCTAGGAGGAAACCGAGGACTATATACGGCCCACTAAAGAAGTAGATCTCTTATTTTTCAGTGACGATGTACAGTGGGACATGTTTATATTTATTTATAAAATGCTTTACCAGCAAGTAATAAATTGAGAGTTACCTCTCGTTTTCAAGTGTGTCCTGGGCACAGAGTTATATCAATACATGGTTACATTAAATGAACAGGGTTATACTGTAGTAGGGTTATACTTTAGTGCCAACGAGTATTCTAATACAAATCTGGGGAAATCACCAACAAGACCCGGGTACATGCTGGGTACATGCTGGGTACATTTCTGTGGCATTTCTGCAGACCGACTAATGGCCCATCGGATTAACAGCCCCAGTTAATCCGATGGGCCATTAGTCTCTGCAGAAATGTCACTGAAATGTTGCAGAATGTACCCAGCATGTACCTGGGTCTTGTTGGTGATAGCCCCAGATTTTCCAAGGCAAGTTTAAGGCAAGTTTTAGAATACTCGTCGGCGCACCTGTACAGTCAATTCACACAGGCATTTCATGGACAGTTAGAGTTGGAAAATTAAGTGCAGGGGATAAAAGGGCTGGAGAGTTTCAGATTGAAATACAGCAATTTTAACACCAACAAACATCAGCAAACGGCAGCAAACGGCTCACACCCTTTGGCTGCCCTTCGCCTGTGTGCCTTTGGGGCGACGCAGATGTAGACTGATGGGGTTCAGAATGAATGCAGCTGTGATTTTATTGTCCTTTTGTCCTCCAGGGCATTAGCATTCCAGAGGGTGGGGCTGACGAAACACAGCAGTAAGCAAAAATCCCAGTTATGGCTGAGCTTCCCAAAGAGAAGCCATTACTCTGGGTTCTACCTGGTGCTTCGATGGGCCATAAGCTAACACCCCTGAGTCGGGTTTATCGCATGATGTGGGTACGGGCCAAGGAGACCTGGGGTTATGAGCACACATATGTGCTTGGGGATACTATGGATATCGTAGATAAGTTCAGGAAACACTGGTTACAATGTAAAGCTAAGGCTCACATTTCCCAGTGTAGGCATGTCCGGCTTGCAGAAAATCAGATAGAATAGATAAAATAGTGAGAATATGGCACATTGGTCGGAGCATTTACAAAAACCGGGTGGAGTATATAGACGAAAAAGGTGCTAGACGGGTTCACTATGTAGAAGTACCGGGTGGATAGAGTGGTATGGTTAGGAAGCCCGATCCGGCCCATTATTGGTAGTCTGTGTATTACTACTCCCCTATGTGCTAGTGAGTGTCTGATCCCATCTGGGTCAGATGTCCCTGTCGGAATAGCTATGTTTATGTGTATTACCCTCCGGAGACCGGAGATATATTGTTTTTTGATTCCACTGCCGTATTTAACCCACATCCATTACAATATAGGCTGTTATAATATAAAAGAGTACGCACATGCTGTACGCCCCATGTGGGAATAACACTGCTATGTGGACAAGGTTAAATGCTCATGGTTAACTATGTTTATGTGTGAGGTTACTAAATGTTATTACCTAATGTGTATATACTGTGTGTGTATAACAATGTTACAGTTTACCTATGCAATGTTGGGGGAAACATTGGGTTTAGATAGGGGACAGTGTAACCCCCTCCTAAAGGGTTACTAACATGGCTGTTGTATGCTAGGCCCCCGCCCTGGGTTGCTATGGTGATCCAGACGTCACGCAGGGGTAATTAAGGAGGAGGGACTATTCTAAAAGGTTAGGTTCCAGGATGACATGAGGAGAGGGGCGTCGGGGAGAGTAGATTAGTAATCAGTATTAACCTACCAGCCTTTGAGTCCACTTTACGCTCCTCCCTCTCCTCTCTCAGCTCTAATACAGACCCTGACAACCTGGTCAGGAACTACAACTCTGCCTTATCCTCCTCTCTTGATCTACATGCCCTGCTTTCTCTCTGCCATCCTTGCCATTCTAACCCCAGACCCTGGCTAAATTCCCACACGCGCATGCTGCGTTCCTCCACTCGTTGCTCTGAACGCTTCTGGAGGATCTCTCACACTATCGCAGACTTCCTTCACTACAAATTTATGCTATCCTGTCTCAACTCTGCCCTCTCTCAAGCTAAACAAACCTACTTTTCTTCACTAATCAACACGCACAAGTCTAACCCACGCCGACTCTTCTCTGACTGACGCTCTACTCAAACCACCCTCAGCTGCCTCTTCGTCCTCCATCTCACCTCAGGACTTTGCTGACTATTTTAAGGAAAAGGTGGAATCCATAAGTCAAAACATCCTCTCGGTTTCCTCCTCCCATCCTACAACGCTTCCTAACTCTCCTACTGCCTTCCTTGGCTCTTTTTCCACTGTCTCAGAGGAGGATGTGTCACTGTTGATCTCCTCTTCTCCATCTACCACTTGCTCTCTTGACCCCATTCCCTCCCATCTCCTAAAACCTCTTGTTCCTACTATAATCCCTATGCTCACAAACATTTTTAACTGCTCCCTCTACTCTGATACCTTTCAATACGCCTTCAAGCATGCAACAGTTGTACCATTCCTCAAAAACAGCAAGCTTGACCCTACCTGTCTTTCTAATTATCGACCTGTCTCCCTCCTGCCTTTTTCCTCTAAACTCCTTGAACGTCTTGTATTCTCTCGCTTGCTCCATTTTCTCAACACCTATTCTCTCCTAGACCCTCTACAATCTGGCTTCCGCACTGCTTGCTCCACTGAAACAGCCCTCACTAAAATAATTGATGACCACCATGCTGCCAAAGACAGAGGTCATTACACTCTGCTCATATTACTCGACCTCTCTGCAGCATTTGACACTGTGGACCACCCTCTTCTTCTTCACATTCTCCATACTCTTGGTATTCGGAACAAAGCTCTATCCTGGATCTCCTCTTAACTCTCCCATCGTACTTTCAGTGTCTGTTCTGCCAACACTTCCCCCTCCTCTATCGATCTCTCTGTGGGGGTACCCCAAGGCTCTGTCCTGGGACCTCTTCTCTTTTCTCTATACATACTTACTCTAGGTGACCTAATCGCATCTCTTGGGTTTAAATATCACCACTATGCTGACGACACACACATTTACTTTTCAACCCCCGACCTTACACCTGATGTACAAACCAGTCTCTGAATGTCTCTTTGCGATATTATCCTGGATGGCACTCCACCGCCCTAAACTTAACATGGCAAAAACAGAGCTCCTCATACTTCCTCCCAAACCTGGCCTTACTACCTCCTTCCACATTACTGTTGGAAGTACGATCATTCACCCAGTAGCCCAATCACGCTGCTTAGGGGTCACACTCTACTCCTCTCTCACATTCTCCTCTCACATTCAAAACGTTTCTAAAACCTGTCGCTTTTTCCTCCGCAATATCACAAAGCTACGCCCGTTCCTCTGTTGCTCGACTGCTAAAACTGACTCAGGCCCTCATTGTCTCCCGTCTTGATTACTGTAACCTCCTGCTGTCCGGCCCTCCTGCCTCTCACTTGTCTTCCCTACAATCTATCCTAAACACTGCTGCCAGAATCGCTCTACTCTTTCCTAAATCTGTCTCTGCGTCTCCCCTGCTGAAATCCCTTTACTCTTCTGCCCCTCCTTACATCTCAGCCCTAACTTCTCGCTATGTACCATCCCGACTCTTGCGTTCTTCTCAAGGATGTCTTCTTTCTACCCCCTTCGTATCTAAAGCCCTCTCCCACGTTAAACCTTTTTCACTGACTGCCCCACACCTCTGGAATGCCCTTCCCCTCAGTACCAGACTAGCACCCTCTCTATCCACCTTTAAGACCCACCTTAAGACACACTTGCTTAAAGAGGCATATGAATAGCACTGTGGATATTCTGAACACGATACATAAAGCTTGGCCCCCTGCAGACGCACTTACCAGGACTCCCTCCTACTGTCTCTGTACGTTCTCCCTACCTACCAATTAGATTGTAAGCTCCTCGGAGCAGGGACTCCTCTTCCTTAATGTTACTTTTATGTCTGAAGCACTTATTCCTATGGCCCGTTAGTTATATTATTTGTTATTTGTATGTTTACCATGTGTATTACTACTGTGAAGCGCTATGTACATTAATGGCGCTATATAAAGACACAATACAATACAATGTTTCTAAGTATAATATAGACCAGGCCCCCTGTTTATTATGTTGTAGATAGGGACAGTAGCTGTTAAGTTAGGATCCCTGGAAGAAGGCACGGGGTCCTGAATAAGTAATGAAAAGGAAAACGCCACTCCAGTGGGCCTCAGGAAAGAGGGCTGCCGGGTGCCGGCCGATCAGCACTAATATTTCTCATCAGTCTGGAAGCCGAGCACGGAGGGTTACATATACACACATACATACACACATACATACATACATACACAGATACATATACACACATACATACACACATACATACATACATACATACACAGATACATATACACACATACATACACAGATACATATACACACATACATACACACATACATACATACATACATACACAGATACATATACACACATACATAACATACATACACAGATACATATACACACATACATACATACATACATACATACACAGATACATATACACACATACATACATATACACACATACATACATACATACACAGATACATATACACACATACATACATACACAGATACATATACACACATACATACATACATACACAGATACATATACACACATACATACATACATATACACACATACATACATATACACACATACATATACACACATACATACATACACAGATACATATACACACATACATACACAGATACATATACACACATACATACATACATACATACATACACAGATACATATACACACATACATACATACACAGATACATATACACACATACATACATAACATACATACACAGATACATATACACACATACATACATACACAGATACATATACACACATACATACATACATAACATACATACACAGATACACACATACATACATACATAACATACATACACAGATACATATACACACATACATACATACATACATAACATACATACACAGATACATATACACACAGATACATACATACACAGATACATACATACATACACACACACATAAACATACATACATACACACATACATATATACATAACATACATACACACACAGATACATAGACACATACATAACATACATACACACATATATACATAACATACATACACACACAGATACATAGACACATACATACATACACACATACAGATACATACACATACATAACATACATACACACACAGATACATAGACACACAGATACATAGACACATGCATACATAGATACATACACACATACATACATACATACACACACACATACAGATACATACACAGATACATACATACATACACACATACACATAACATAACATACATACACAGATCCATACATACACACACATACACACATACAGTACACACATACATCTCATAAATAAACTAGAGGTTATACCGTACCACGCTACCTGAAGGTTCAACATTGTTGTATTAAAGGGCCCCCAAAATAAAAAATGCTAAATAAATCTAGAGTTTCCCTCTGCCTTGCGAGCAGCCACCTCATACCCTCTCTATTTCCCTCCCCCCTCACACCACTCTCTATTTCCCTCCCCCTCACACCCCTCTCTATTTCCCTCCCCCCTCACACCCTCTCTGTGTCTCTCCCCCCTCACACCCTCTCTGTGTCTCTCCCCCCACACACCCGTCTCTATTTCCCTCCCCCCTCACACCCTCTCTGTGTCTCTCCCCCTCACACCCTCTCTGTCTCTCCCCCTCACACCCTCTCTGTCCCTCCCCCCTCACACCCTCTCTGTGTCTCTCCCCCCTCACACCCTCTCTGTGTCTCTCCCCCCTCACACCCTCTCTGTCTCTCCCCCCTCACACCCTCTCTGTGTCTCTCCCCCCTCACACCCTCTCTGTCTCTCCCCCCTCACACCCTCTCTGTGTCCCTCCCCCCTCACACCCTCTCTGTGTCTCTCCCCCCTCACACCCTCTCTGTGTCTCTCCCCCCTCACACCCTCTCTGTGTCTCTCCCCCCTCACACCCTCTCTGTGTCTCTCCCCCCTCACACCCTCTCTGTGTCTCTCCCCAGGGCAGAGAGAGTCACTGGAGACGCACGGGGCAGAGACAGTCACTGGAGACGCACGGGGCAGAGAGAGTCACTGGAGACGCACGGGGCAGAGACAGTCACTGGAGACGCACGGGGCAGAGACAGTCACTGGAGACGCACGGGGCAGAGACAGTCACTGGAGACGCACGGGGCAGAGAGAGTCACTGGAGACGCACGGGACAGAGACAGTCACTGGAGACGCACGGGGCAGAGACAGTCACTGGAGACGCACGGGGCAGAGACAGTCACTGGAGACGCACGGGGCAGAGACAGTCACTGGAGACGCATGGGGCAGAGACAGTCACAGGAGACAGAGCAAATACACACACGCACAGCGTCTGACACGCACACAGTGTGACACGCACACAGTGTGACACGCACACAGTGTGATACACACAGTGTGACGCACACAGTGTGACACGCACATGCACACAGTGTGACGCACACGCACACAGTGTGACGCACACTGACACGCACACAGTGTGACGCACACTGACACGCACACTGACACGCACACAGTCTGACACGCACACGCACACAGTGTGACACGCACACAGTGTGACACACACACACACACAGTCTGACACACACACACAGTCTGACACACACACACAGTCTGACACACACACACACAGTCTGACACACACACACAGTCTGACACACACACACAGTCTGACACACACACACAGTCTGACACACACACACAGTCTGACACACACACACAGTCTGACACACACACACAGTCTGACACACACACACAGTCTGACACACACACACAGTCTGACACACACACACACAGTCTGACACACACACACACAGTCTGACACACACACACAGTCTGACACACACACACACACACACACAGTCTGACACACACACACAGTCTGACACACACACACACAGTCTGACACACACACACACACAGTCTGACACACACACACACAGTCTGACACACACACACACACAGTCTGACACACACACACAGTCTGACACACACACACAGTCTGACACACACACACAGTCTGACACACACACACAGTCTGACACACACACACAGTCTGACACACACACACAGTCTGACACACACACACACAGTCTGACACACACACACACAGTCTGACACACACACACACAGTCTGACACACACACACACAGTCTGACACACACACACAGTCTGACACACACACACAGTCTGACACACACACACACAGTCTGACACACACACACAGTCTGACACACACACACAGTCTGACACACACACACAGTCTGACACACACACACAGTCTGACACACACACACAGTCTGACACACACACACAGTCTGACACACACACACACGCCTCTCTGCTGCCCATTCCACTGCCTCCTGCTTGGCCCCACCCCCAGGCTCCTGATGCCTCCTCCTGATTGGCTACTGCTGAGTAATGTAGCCAACCAGGATGGAGGAAACTTCCCAGCCCCCTAGCATCGGCCCTGCTCTCTCTCTGCTCTGGGAGAGCGGGATACTCAGGGCTCCCGCCCCATTAGGCTACGTGTATACTTACTAAGACAGAGCGGAGGGGAGGGGAGCCCACGCTGCGATACTCTCGCTAAAGCCTGAGCGTTTCCATGGCTTTGCAGAGTATGCAGCGGGCGCGATTTGGGGGCGTGGCAATAAAGATTTGGGGGCGTGGCAATAAAGATTTGGGGGCGTGGCAATAAAGATTTGGGGGCGTGGCAATAAAGATTTGGGGGCGTGGCAATAAAGATTTGGGGGCGTGGCAATAAAGATTTGGGGGCGTGGCAATGACGTTCCGGTGCGGACGTCACGTCCCCACCTCACATGCCGATCCACGGGCACTGTTTCAGATTCAGCATGTGAAGCACTGGGCAGACAAGCTCACTTCCCCCGCTATGGGAATTAACTTTCATTTTGTGTGTGTTGTGTAATGTTGCGGCCAAGCTTAATCTAAAGCTTAACCGCATTTTTTTTCGCCGGCGAAATCGGCCGAGCGCCAGCCGCATCTCACGCGTTTCTCCAATCAGAGCCTAATGGCGCTGAACAATAGAAGCTGCCGAAAGAAAAAAAATTGCCCGCGTCTGCACGCGGTTTAAAAATACCCGCGGAGAAAGCCGCATTAAACTAAAGCGGGCCGCCACTGTATGTTGTGTGTGTTGTGTGTGTGTTTACCGCCGGCATACCAAAAAAAAATGGCGTCACTTTGAAAATATAATTTCACTTTGATTGGAGGAGACAGGTCACGTGATCATGCCATCGCGCAATAAATCACTTGGCTCTGTCTTCAATTTCGCGCCGTTCTGAGCTCTGTCTGATGTGCGCGCTGGCGCCATCTATAGGCACCCTCAAAGAGGACAATACATGTGATCGCGCAGCGTGGGTGCACCTCCCCTCCTCCTCCCCTCCGCTCCGTCTTAGTAAATAGAGACGTAGCCTTACTCCTCTCAGGGCCCCGGCACCATTACTCCTCTCAGGGCCCCGGCACCGTTACTCCTCTCAGGGCCCCGGCACCATTACTCCTCTCAGGGATCCCAGGGCCCCGGCACCATTACTCCTCTCAGGGATCCCAGGGACCCGGCACCATTACTCCTCTCAGGGATCCCAGGGCCCCTGCACCATTACTCCTCTCAGGGCCCCGGCACCATTACTCCTCTCAGGGATCCCAGAGCCCCGGCACCATTACTCCTCTCAGGGATCTCAGAGCCCCGGCACCATTACTCCTCTCAGGGATCCCAGAGCCCCAGCACCATTACTCCTCTCAGGGATCCCAGGGACCCGGCACCATTACTCCGCTCAGGGATCCCAGGGACCCGGCACCATTACTCCTCTCAGGGATCCCAGGGCCCCAGCACCATTACTCCTCTCAGGGATCCCAGGGCCCCAGCACCATTACTCCTCTCAGGGATCCCAGGGACCCGGCACCATTACTCCTCTCAGGGATCCCAGCACCATTACTCCTCTCAGGGCCCCAGCACCATTACTCCTCTCAGGGATCCCAGAGCCCCGGCACCATTACTCCTCTCAGGGCCCCAGCACCATTACTCCTCTCAGGGATCCCAGAGCCCCGGCACCATTACTCCTCTCAGGGCCCCAGCACCATTACTCCTCTCAGGGATCCCAGGGACCCGGCACCATTACTCCTCTCAGGGATCCCAGGGCCCCGGCACCATTACTCCTCTCAGGGATCCCAGGGACCCGGCACCATTACTCCTCTCAGGGATCCCAGAGCCCCGGCACCATTACTCCTCTCAGGGATCTCAGAGCCCCGGTACCATTACTCCTCTCAGGGCCCCAGCACCATTACTCCTCTCAGGGCCCCGGCACCATTACTCCTCTCAGGGATCCCAGAGCCCCGGCACCATTACTCCTCTCAGGGCCCGGCACCATTACTCCTCTCAGGGCCCCAGCACCATTACTCCTCTCAGGGCCCGGCACCATTACTCCTCTCAGGGATCCCAGGGCCCCGGCACCATTACTCCTCTCAGGGCCCGGCACCATTACTCCTCTCAGGGATCCCAGGGCCCCAGCCCCATTACTCCTCTCAGGGATCCCAGGCCCCAGCACCATTACTCCTCTCAGGGATCCCAGGGCCCCAGCACCATTACTCCTCTCAGGGATCCCAGAGCCCCGGCACCATTACTCCTCTCAGGGATCCCAGGGCCCCAGCCCCATTACTCCTCTCAGGGATCCCAGGCCCCAGCACCATTACTCCTCTCAGGGATCCCAGGGCCCCAGCACCATTACTCCTCTCAGGGATCCCAGGGCCCCAGCACCATTACTCCTCTCAGGGATCCCAGGGCCCCAGCCCCATTACTCCTCTCAGGGATCCCAGGGACCCGGCACCATTACTCCTCTCAGGGATCCCAGGGACCCGGCACCATTACTCCTCTCAGGGATCCCAGGGACCCGGCACCATTACTCCTCTCAGGGATCCCAGGGCCCCGGCACCATTACTCCTCTCAGGGATCCCAGGGACCCGGCACCATTACTCCTCTCAGGGATCCCAGGGCCCCGGCACCATTACTCCTCTCAGGGCCCCAGCACCATTACTCCTCTCAGGGATCCCAGAGCCCCGGCACCATTACTCCTCTCAGGGATCCCAGGGCCCCGGCACCATTACTCCTCTCAGGGCCCCGGCATCATTACTCCTCTCAGGGATCCCAGAGCCCCGGCACCATTACTCCTCTCAGGGATCCCAGGGCCCCAGCACCATTACTCCTCTCAGGGATCCCAGGGCCCCAGCACCATTACTCCTCTCAGGGATCCCAGGGACCTGGCACCATTACTCCTCTCAGGGATCCCAGGGCCCCAGCACCATTACTCCTCTCAGGGATCCCAGGGCCCCAGCACCATTACTCCTCTCAGGGATCCCAGGGACCCGGCACCATTACTCCTCTCAGGGATCCCAGCACCATTACTCCTCTCAGGGATCCCAGCACCATTACTCCTCTCAGGGATCCCAGGGCCCCGGCACCATTACTCCTCTCAGGGATCCCAGGGCCCCAGCACCATTACTCCTCTCAGGGATCCCAGGGCCCCAGCACCATTACTCCTCTCAGGGATCCCAGGGACCCGGCACCATTACTCCTCTCAGGGCCCCAGCACCATTACTCCTCTCAGGGACCCGGCACCATTACTCCTCTCAGGGATCCCAGGGCCCCGGCACCATTACTCCTCTCAGGGATCCCAGGGCCCCAGCACCATTACTCCTCTCAGGGATCCCAGGGCCCCGGCACCATTACTCCTCTCAGGGATCCCAGGGACCCGGCACCATTACTCCTCTCAGGGATCCCAGGGACCCGGCACCATTACTCCTCTCAGGGATCCCAGAGCCCCAGCACCATTACTCCTCTCAGGGATCCCAGGGCCCCAGCACCATTACTCCTCTCAGGGATCCCAGAGCCCCAGCCCCATTACTCCTCTCAGGGATCCCAGAGCCCCAGCCCCATTACTCCTCTCAGGGATCCCAGGGCCCCAGCACCATTACTCCTCTCAGGGATCCCAGGGCCCCAGCACCATTACTCCTCTCAGGGATCCCAGGGCCCCGGCACCATTACTCCTCTCAGGGCCCCGGCACCATTACTCCTCTCAGGGCCCGGCACCATTACTCCTCTCAGGGCCCCGGCACCATTACTCCTCTCAGGGCCCCGGCACCATTACTCCTCTCAGGGATCCCAGAGCCCCGGCACCATTACTCCTCTCAGGGATCTCAGAGCCCCGGCACCATTACTCCTCTCAGGGCCCCAGCACCATTACTCCTCTCAGGGATCCCAGGGCCCCGGCACCATTACTCCTCTCAGGGCCCCGGCACCATTACTCCTCTCAGGGCCCCGGCACCATTACTCCTCTCAGGGATCCCAGGGCCCCAGCCCCATTACTCCTCTCAGGGATCCCAGGCCCCAGCACCATTACTCCTCTCAGGGATCCCAGGCCCCAGCACCATTACTCCTCTCAGGGATCCCAGGGCCCCAGCACCATTACTCCTCTCAGGGATCCCAGGGCCCCAGCACCATTACTCCTCTCAGGGATCCCAGAGCCCCGGCACCATTACTCCTCTCAGGGATCCCAGGGCCTCGGCACCATTACTCCTCTCAGGGATCCCAGGGCCCCAGCACCATTACTCCTCTCAGGGATCCCAGGGCCCCAGCACCATTACTCCTTTCAGGGATCCCAGGGACCCGGCACCATTACTCCTCTCAGGGATCCCAGGGACCCGGCACCATTACTCCTCTCAGGGATCCCAGGGCCCCAGCACCATTACTCCTCTCAGGGATCCCAGGGCCCCGGCACCATTACTCCTCTCAGGGATCCCAGGGCCCCGGCACCATTACTCCTCTCAGGAATCCCAGGGACCCGGCACCATTACTCCTCTCAGGGCCCCAGCACCATTACTCCTCTCAGGGATCCCAGAGCCCTGGCACCATAACTCCTCTCAGGGATCCCAGGGCCCCAGCCCCATTACTCCTCTCAGGGATCCCAGGGCCCCGGCACCATTACTCCTCTCAGGGATCCCAGGGCCCCGGCACCATTACTCCTCTCAGGGATCCCAGGGACCCGGCACCATTACTCCTCTCAGGGATCCCAGGGCCCCGGCACCATTACTCCTCTCAGGGATCCCAGGGCCCCGGCACCATTACTCCTCTCAGGGATCCCGGCACCATTACTCCTCTCAGGGATCCCAGAGCCCCGGCACCATTACTCCTCTCAGGGATCCCAGGGCCCCGGCACCATTACTCCTCTCAGGGATCCCAGGGACCCGGCACCATTACTCCTCTCAGGGATCCCAGGGCCCCGGCACCATTACTCCTCTCAGGGATCCCAGGGCCCCGGCACCATTACTCCTCTCAGGGATCCCAGGGCCCCGGCACCATTACTCCTCTCAGGGATCCCAGAGCCCCGGCACCATTACTCCTCTCAGGGATCCCAGGGCCCCAGCACCATTACTCCTCTCAGGGATCCCAGGGCCCCGGCACCATTACTCCTCTCAGGGATCCCAGAGCCCCGGCACCATTACTCCTCTCAGGGATCCCAGGGCCCCAGCACCATTACTCCTCTCAGGGATCCCAGGGCCCCAGCACCATTACTCCTCTCAGGGATCCCAGGGCCATTACTCCTCTCAGGGATCCCAGGGCCATTACTCCTCTCAGGGATCCCAGCACCATTACTCCTCTCAGGGATCCCAGCACCATTACTCCTCTCAGGGATCCCAGGGCCCCGGCACCATTACTCCTCTCAGGGATCCCAGGGCCCCAGCACCATTACTCCTCTCAGGGATCCCAGGGCCCCAGCACCATTACTCCTCTCAGGGATCCCAGGGACCCGGTACCATTACTCCTCTCAGGGATCCCAGAGCCCCGGCACCATTACTCCTCTCAGGGATCCCAGAGCCCCGGCACCATTACTCCTCTCAGGGATCCCAGGGCTCCGGCACCATTACTCCTCTCAGGGATCTCAGAGCCCCGGCACCATTACTCCTCTCAGGGCCCCGGCACCATTACTCCTCTCAGGGATCCCAGAGCCCCGGCACCATTACTCCTCTCAGGGATCCCAGAGCCCCAACACCATTACTCCTCTCAGGGATCCCAGAGCCCCAGCACCATTACTCCTCTCAGGGATCCCAGAGCCCCAGCACCATTACTCCTCTCAGGGATCCCAGAGCCCCAACACCATTACTCCTCTCAGGGATCCCAGGGCCCCAGCACCATTACTCCTCTCAGGGATCCCAGAGCCCCGGCACCATTACTCCTCTCAGGGATCCCAGCACCACTACTACTCTCAGGGATCCCAGCACCACTACTCCTCTCAGGGATCCCAGGGCCCCGGCACCATTAATCCTCTCAGGGATCCCAGCACCATTACTCCTCTCAGGGATCCCAGGGCCCCGGCACCATTACTCCTCTCAGGGATCCCAGGGCCCCGGCACAATTACTCCTGTCAGGGATCCCAGAGCCCCAGCCCCATTACTCCTCTCAGGGATCCCAGGCCCCAGCACCATTACTCCTCTCAGGGATCCCAGGGCCCCAGCACCATTACTCCTCTCAGGGATCCCAGCCCCATTACTCCTCTCAGGGATCCCAGGCCCCAGCATCATTACTCCTCTCAGGGATCCCAGGGACCCAGCACCATTACTCCTCTCAGGGATCCCAGGGCCCCAGCACCATTACTCCTCTCAGGGATCCCAGCCCCATTACTCCTCTCAGGGATCCCAGGCCCCAGCACCATTACTCCTCTCAGGGATCCCAGGGACCCAGCACCATTACTCCTCTCAGGGATCCCAGAGCCCCAGCCCCATTACTCCGCTCAGGGATCCCAGAGCCCCAGCCCCATTACTCCTCTCAGGGATCCCAGAGCCCCAGCCCCATTACTCCGCTCAGGGATCCCAGAGCCCCGGCACCATTACTCCTCTCAGGGATCCCAGGGCCCCGGCACCATTACTCCTCTCAGGGATCCCAGCCCCATTACTCCTCTCAGGGATCCCAGCACCATTACTCCTCTCAGGGATCCCAGCACCATTACTCCTCTCAGGGATCCCAGGGCCCCGGCACAATTACTCCTGTCAGGGATCCCAGAGCCCCAGCCCCATTACTCCTCTCAGGGATCCCAGGCCCCAGCACCATTACTCCTCTCAGGGATCCCAGGGCCCCAGCACAATTACTCCTCTCAGGGATCCCAGCCCCATTACTCCTCTCAGGGATCCCAGGCCCCAGCACCATTACTCCTCTCAGGGATCCCAGGGCCCCAGCACCATTACTCCTCTCAGGGATCCCAGCCCCATTACTCCTCTCAGGGATCCCAGAGCGCAAACTGGGGGGCTTACACTCTCCAAAGCTTGGCAAGACAAACAAAAATGACTTTGAAGTGCGCTCAGCAGCAGTCAATACACACACACAGCCACACACTCAAAAATAGCCCCGATCCACGCCCCCCCTCCCCACTCCCTCCCCCTCCAACCGCTCTTGCTTGCAAAATTATGCAAGACACCCTGTGCTCATGCTTGGAGAGTTGGTGATGTCACCGCTCTCAGCGGCAGTGTGGAAAATGCCTAATTTTGCAAGAGCGAGCTGTTGAAATAAGTATTTAGACATATTTGTATTTAAATTGTATACTGTTTAATAAAGGTTTTTTTTTTCATGTGATTTTGATTACATCAGGTAGGGGGGGGCGAGAAATGTCATGGAGGAAAATGGGGGGCTCGGCCTAAAAAGTTTGCTCACCCCTGTGTTAGTGTATGTGTGTGTGTGTGTGTGTGTGTGTATCTGTGTGTATCTATATGTCTGTGTCAGTGCATCTATATGTCTGTGTCAGTGCATCTATATGTCTGTGTCAGTGTGTGTGTGTGTGTGTGTGTGTGTGTGTGTGTGTGTGTGTGTGTGTGTGTGTGTGTGTGTGTGTGTGTGTGTGTGTGTGTGTGTGTGTGTGTGTGTGTGTGTGTGTGTGTCAGTGTTTCTGTGTGTGTGTCAGCATGGGCGATATCATTTTCCTTCAATGACACCACAAATCAGAAGCCACATTACCCATCGCATCCTACTAAGCAGACAGATTCCGCTGATAAATAGAATCTCTTCCAACTTTCTCCATGAATAACGTTCCCACGATACCTGCGTGAATCACTGGAAGATGAGGAGGTTTTTCCAGGGAACATCATGTCCCAGCAAAGGGTTTCCCTCTCCGGTTTTAAGCCCATACACTGTAATGCTTTGCGGGCTTCTCTGGCAGTGCAGGGGTTACAAACTCACTCCATCCCCCCCCCCCATCAATAATTATTAAAAGAAGAGCGGAAATCTTCCTGGAAACCGCGTATCCCGGAGATTTCCACGTAGTAACGCTTCAGTTCCACTCGCCTGCTCAGATATTTTATTGCGACACGAAAATAAAGTATTTAAATCCTTTTCTATAAATCATCTAAAAATCTATCGTTTCTGAAACAATTGCAGTTAGGAAGAATGCGTCTAGTGTCAAGAGACACTATTTCCTCTCCCAGAATCCCCTGCTTCTCTCCTGCTCACTGCTTATTGGCCATCCTTCCCAAGCGAGGGAAGGGACATCATGAGACTGGAATGAAAGCTTCATCTGGATGGATCTGCCATCTTGTTCTATCCCAGCAGCAGGGGCTTTCCCCCACGTAGACAGGTAGATCCCAGAAAGCAGCAGGAGTGGGGAGGGAGATACTTTTAAACAAGGTAAGGAAGACTTTATTTTAGTATAAGGGCTGATCCATGAAGACCGCCCATGTATTTAAACTGGCATGCCACCAAAGCAATGGTTTGGTATTTAGGGGACAGGCACCCTGGGCTCCCAACTCTAGTCCTCAACACCGCCCGCGCCCCCAACCCCCCGCGCCCCCAACCTGACTCTTGAGGACTGGAGTTGAGAACCACCGTCATACGCCCAAAGGGATTTGTATTTACTGCTTAGGATCAGGGGTGCACAAACTTTTATTGCTGAGCCCCCCTGCCTTGTTTGCCCCTCGCGTTCTCCCCCCCCCCTTACCTTAGTGTGGCGTCAAATGATGACGCCGCGTTGCCATGGAGACGTGTCCAGAAGCCGGCTGAATCTCGGTAAGTTCAGGTTGCAGAGGCCGGGCGCCGCCCGCGCCCCCCCCCCCCCCTCCAGCGCCCCTCCCCCCCACCCCCCTACCCCCCAGCGCCCCCCCCTGTTTTTTGACTAACTCACAGTACCAAACTAACCATATTAATATCCTTTTCGTTAAAAAGGAACATATTTGACATTTCCGCGGCCTCTGTTTTTCGAGCGTAAATATCGTACAAGAACTTTAGGAAATACTACAAATGTAAATAAACCGGCACAAGAACAACAACAACAACAACAACAACAACAACAACAAATGGACAGATGTTTCAAACCAGCCACGGTACCACTGCTTTCTAAGGCCGCGGGCATGGTGAAGGGAAGAGCGCTGACCCCTGCATTGTGCCCGCGTCCAATCAGGTACCACGCTCATGAAACCACCTACAGGGGCGGCAAACTCCAGCCCTCAAGGGCCATCAACAGGTCAGGTTTCAGGATAGGGGGGAGCATGGTCGGACATTGGGCGAAACACTCACGCGACCTGGCCGGCGCACCTCAGAATCAAAACGTATCAGTCTCACACACACACACACACATTCACTGTCTCACACACACACACACACACACACACACACACACATACATTCACTGTCTCACACACACACACACACTCATTCACTCACACACACACACACTCATTCACTCTCACACCCACACTCATTCACTCTCACACACACACTCATTCACTCTCACACCCACACTCATTCACTCTCACACCCACACTCATTCACTCTCACACCCACACTCATTCACTCTCACACCCACACTCATTCACTCTCACACCCACACTCATTCACTCTCACACCCACACTCATTCACTCTCACACCCACACTCATTCACTCTCACACCCACACTCATTCACTCTCACACCCACACTCATTCACTCTCACACCCACACTCATTCACTCTCACACCCACACTCATTCACACTCATTCACTCTCACACACTCATTCACTCTCACACACTCATTCACTCTCACACACTCATTCACTCTCACACACTCATTCACTCTCACACACTCATTCTCTCTCACACACACACTCATTCACTCTCACACACTCATTCACTCTCACACACTCATTCACTCTCACACACTCATTCACTCTCACACACTCATTCACTCTCACACACTCATTCACTCTCACACTCATTCACTCTCACACTCATTCACTCTCACACTCATTCACTCTCACACTCTCACACTCATTCACACACTCATTCACTCTCACACACACTCATTCACTCTCACACACTCATTCATTCACTCACACACTCATTCACTCTCATGTGCACACACACTCTAACTCCCACCAACTCTCACGCGCGCGCACACACAAACTCACGCGCTCACAAATTCATACACACAAGCTCACACATCTCTTCACTTTCTGTTCAGCTCCCCAGCGCACAGCCGCACCTCTCCCTCCTTGCACACGTCCCCTCCCACCTGTGCGGGTTCTTCTGGAACTTGTAGTCCAGCTCCTGGTCCAATACTAGAAAAGATACAGGCCAGAGACCACAAGTCCCAGAACCCCTCAGTGACAGCTCCAAGCAGGAATAGGTCACATGACAGCCAATAGCCAATCACTACAGAGGCTCTCAGGGTAGTAATCGTTCCATTACTTGCTCCCCCAGCTCATCTCTCCCCTGCACCCCCAATGCCCCGATCCCTCCCCCCTGCACACCAATCCCTCCCCTCTCTCCTGCACCCCCAATCCCTCCCCTGCACACCAATCCCTGCACCCCCAATCCTTTCCCCCTGCACCCCCAATCCCTCTCCCCAGCACCCCCAATCCCTCCCCCTCTCAGCCTCCTCCACCCACCGCCACCTCTCTCCCTCCTGCACCCACTGCCTGCCTGCGCCTGCGCCTCTGCCTGCCTCTGCCTCTGCCTGCCTCTGCCTGCCTCTGCCTCTGCCTCTGCCTGCCTCTGCCTCTGCCTCTGCCTCTCTCTCTGCCTCTGCCTCTCTCTCTCTGCCTCTGCCTCTCTCTCTCTCTCTCTCTCTCTGCCTCTCTCTCTCTCTCTCTGCCTCTCTCTCTCTCTCTCTCTCTCTCTGCCTCTCTCTCTCTGCCTCTCTCTCTCTCTCTGCCTCTCTCTCTCTGCCTCTCTCTCTCTGCCTCTCTCTCTCTGCCTCTCTCTCTCTCTCTCTGCCTCTCTCTGCCTCTCTCTCTCTGCCTCTCTCTCTCTCTCTCTGCCTCTCTCTGCCTCTCTCTCTCTGCCTCTCTCTCTCTGCCTCTCTCTCTCTCTGCCTCTCTCTCTCTGCCTCTCTCTCTCTGCCTCTCTCTCTCTGCCTCTCTCTCTCTGCCTCTCTGCCTCTCTCTCTCTCTCTCTGCCTCTCTCTCTCTCTCTCTCTCTCTCTCTCTGCCTCTCTCTCTCTGCCTCTCTCTCTCTGCCTCTCTCTCTCTGCCTCTCTCTCTCTGCCTCTCTCTCTGCCTCTCTCTCTGCCTCTCTCTCTCTGCCTCTCTCTCTCTGCCCCCTGCACCCACTGCCCCTCTCTGCCTCCTGCACCCACTGCCCCTCTCTGCCTCCTGCACCCACTGCCCCTCTCTGCCTCCTGCACCCACTGCCCCTCTCTGCCTCCTGCACCCACTGCCCCTCTCTGCCTCCTGCACCCACTGCCCCTCTCTGCCTCCTGCACCCACTGCCTGCCCCTGCCTGCCCCTGCCTGCCCCTGCCTCTCTGCCTCTCTGCCTCTCTCTCTCTCTGCCTCTCTCTCTCTCTGCCTCTCTCTCTCTCTGCCTCTCTCTGCCTCTCTGCCTCTCTCTCTCTCTGCCTCTCTCTCTCTCTGCCTCTCTCTGCCTCTCTGCCTCTCTGCCTCTCTGCCTCTCTGCCTCTCTGCCTCTCTGCCTCTCTGCCTCTCTGCCTCTCTCTGCCTCTCTCTGCCTCTCTCTGCCTCTCTCTGCCTCTCTCTCTCTCTCTCTCTCTCTCTCTCTCTCTCTCTCTCTCAAATCCAGCCCTTCTCATACACTCAAACTCTCCTACTTGTACACACAAACACACACACACACACACACACACACACACACGGAGGCTAAGGCCCCGGTCACGACGCTTTAACGCGCGCCCGCGCTTTTGGCGGCGCGTTCAGCCGATTCCCCGGTCTGCAGCTCACTGCAGGAGCAGAGACTGGGGGGGGGCGTGGCGGAGGAGTGATGGGGGCGCGGCCATGACGTCACCCGGCAGGTTCGCCCTCATTGGCTGAACCGCCGGGGGGCGTGCCTAATCGCTCGACGCGAGTCCTGCTCTCAATTCTATTATATACACACACACGTATACTGTATACACACACGCACCGCTTTGCACGTATAGATGCATGCACACTGCTCTGTACGTATACACACTACAGGCAGTCCTCGTTTTACAACGCTTCGCTTTACAACGAATGGCTTATCCAACGCTATGCAATGCATACCTATGTTCATTTATACAACGCCAAAACGGCTTATCCAACGCTCTTACAACGCTTTGCAAAGTTGTTTATGTGTATATAATATCTATATTATACTATATAATATATTATATTTTTATATTATGTTATATTATATATATAATACAGTATATACACTATATAATTTGTGTGTGCTGCATATCTTATTGCCTGCGTAAAATATTTTGTGTATTTTAGCATTAAAAATGCCTTCAGGAACGGAACCTTTCATTTAAACAGTGTTCCTATGGGAAAACATGTTTCGCTTTACAACGTTTCGCTATCCAACGCCATTTTGAGTAACGCATTGTGTCGGATAACCGAGGACTGCCTGTACTCTGCATGTGTACACACTGCTCTGCACGTATACACAATGATCTGCACGTACACGCGCGCGCACACTGCTCTGCGCGTATACGCGCGCGCACACTGCTCTGCACGTATACACACTGATCTGCACGTACACGCGCGCACACTGATCTGCGCGTACACGCGCGCGCACACTGATCTGCGCGTACACGCGTGCGCACACTGCTCTGCGCGTATACGCGCGCGCACACTGCTCTGCACACTACTCTGCACGTATACACACTGATCTGCGCGTACACGCGCGCGCGCACACTGCTCTGCGCGTACACGCACGCGCACACTGCTCTGCGCGTACACGCGCGCGCACACACTGCTTTGCGCGTATACGTGCGCGCACACACTGCTTTGCGCGTATACTGCTCTGCGCGTATACGCGCGCGCACACACTGCTCTGCGCGTATACGCGCGCACGCACTACTCTGCGCATCTACGCGCACACACACTGCTCTGCACGTATACGCGCACGCACACACACTGCTCTGCACGTATACGCGCACGCACACACACTGCTCTGCACGTATACGCGCACGCACACACACTGCTCTTCACGTATACGCGCACGCACACACTGCTCTGCACGCATACGCGCACGCACACACACTGCTCTGCACGTATACGCGCACGCACGGCTCTGCACGTATACACGCGCGCACACACACGGCTCTGCACGTATACACGCGCGCGCACACACTGCTCTGCACGTATACACGCGCGCACACACACTGCTCTGCACGTATACGCGCACACACACACGTACACACCCAGCTCTGCACGTATACGCGCGTGCACACTGCTCTGCACGTATACGCGCGCGCACACACTGCTCTGCACGTATACGCGCACGCACACAAACTGCTCTGCACGTACACACTACTCTGCACGTATACACACGCGCACACACTGCTCTGCACGTATACACGCACGCACACACTGCTCTGCACGTATACACACGCGCACACACTGCTCTGCACGTATACACACGCGCACAAACTGCTCTGCACGTATACGCGCGCTCACACTGCTCTGCACGTATACACGCGCGCACACACTGCTCTGCACGTATACACGCGCGTACACACTGCTCTGAAATCTCCCCTGTTCATCCCCGTGTCTCCATCGCCCTGGGTGACCACCACTCATACTACAGTATGCTCCTACACTCACACTGCCCCGCGCACTCCTGTCTCCGTCACTCTGCACACAGGCCGATTAGATTGCAAGCTCTTCAGGGCAGGGACATCCGTGTCCATCTTATCACACTCCCCCGCATTGTGACTGTACGGTCTGCAGCTCGCTGCCAAGCGCCGAGTGCCCGCCCGGGGGTCTCTGCAGGCAGCAATGGCTCAGAGATACCCCCCCTCCCTGCCCCGCAGGGCCCCCCCTGCCCCCCCGCAGCACCGCTCGCCTCCTACCTGCGCTGCCGCTGCTGCGTCCCCCTCTGGCGCCGGCTTCTCGGGGTCCCCCCTCCGGGCTGCCGTGACGCTGAGCCTGTCCCCCGCCGTCACCGAGCAGATCATGGGGGCGCCGCGCGGGGGGCCTCGCGCCGGCCTCGCACAAAGCTGGCGGGGGGGCCGCACGCGTCGTCCCGTCCCCCCCAGGTGCACCCGCCGGAGGTGGGGGGGTGCAGGGTCGGTAGGCCCAAAAACGAGCCTGTTTCGGTGGCTGGGGATTGAGAGGAAAGCAGGAAGTTCCACCCTCTGTCTGACATCAGGAGAGCGGAGCTGGGCCGTCCCTGCGCCCTCCTCCCCCTCCCAGCTCATGCATAAGTAGCAGGGAACTCCCCATCTCATGCACAGCACCTCTGCCAGCACAGCCCTCCTCTCCCAAATCTGCCAGCCCTCCTCTCCCAAATCTCCCAGCACAGCCCCCCTCTCCCAAATCTCCCAGCACAGCCCTCCTCTCCCAAATCTCCCAACACAGCCCTCCTCTCCCAAATCTCCCAACACAGCCCCCCTCCCCCAAATCTCCCAGCACACCCCCCCTCTCCCAAATCTCCCAGCACACCCCCCCCCTCTCCCAAATCTGCCAGCACAGCCCCCCTCTCCCAAATCTGCCAGCACAGCCCCCCTCCCCCAAATCTCCCAGCACAGCCCTCCTCTCCCAAATCTCCCAGCACAGCCCCCCTCTCCCAGCACAGCCCTCCTCTCCCAAATCTCCCAGCACATCCCCCTCTCCCAAATCTCCCAGCACAACCCCCTCTTCCAAATCTCCCAGCACAGCCCCCCTCTCCCAAATCTCCCAGCACAGACCTCCTCTCGCAAATCTGCCAGCACAGCCCCCCTCTCCCAAATCTCCCAGCACAGCCCCCATCTCCCAAATCTCCCAGCACAGCCCCCCTCTCCCAAATCTCCCAGCACAGCCCCCCTCTCCCAAATCTCCCAGCACAGCCCCCCTCTCCCAAATCTCCCAGCACAGCCCCCCTCTCCCAAATCTCACACCACATCCCCCCTCTCCCAAATCTCACACCACAGCCCCCCTCTCCCAAATCTCACACCACAGCCCCCCTCTCCCAAATCTCCCAGCACAGCCCACCTCTCCCAAATCTCCCAGCACAGCCCCCCTCACCCAAATCTCCCAGCACAGCCCCCCTCTCCCAAATCTCCCAGCACATCCCTTCTCTCCCAAATCTCCCAGCACAACCCACCTCTCCCGGCACAGCCCTCCTCTCCCAAATCTCCCAGCACAGCACCCTTCTCCCAAATCTTCCAGCACAGCCCCCTTCTCCCAAATCTTCCAGCACAGCCCCCTTCTCCCAAATCTTCCAGCACATCCCTTCTCTCCCAAATCTCCCAGCACAACCCACCTCTCCCGGCACAGCCCTCCTCTCCCACATCTCCCAGCACAGCCCCCCTCTCCCAAATCTTCCAGCACAGCCCCCTTCTCCCAAATCTCCTGGCACAATCCCCTTCTCCCAATTATCCCGGCACAGCCCCCTTCTCCCAAAGCTCCCGGCACAGCCCTCTTCTCCCAAATCTCCCGGCACAGCCCCCTTGAAGTCCCTGGCATTATTGGGGTATAAAGTCCCTGATATTATTGGGGTATAAAGTCCCTGATACCAATTACGGGTATAAAGTCCCTAATTGTGGTTGTTTATCAGACTGGTTTACGCTCTCCTGGACACAGCAGATTTATTATAGAGTATAAGTGTTGTATTATAGAGTATCAGTGTTGTATTATAGAGTATCAGTGTTGTATTATAGAGTATCAGTGTTGTATTGTAGAGCACAAGCGTTTAAATTACAGAGTTTTTTTTCTTTTAGATCTTCTGTATAAGTTTCCTTTGTATTGCAATCATTTCATTTTTATATAAACTAATTATGGGTACTAACACTAGTAAAAATCTGGGAGGTAAACCAGAGTTTATTAAGTATAAAACTAACAAAAAGACTAAGAAAAATAAAAATGTAGGACAGGTCACCGTTTGTAGACGGAAACCAGGTCAACGCCCCAAAGAATTTGTTGTACAGATTGTCGGAGATTATTATGTTGATCCGTTTGTGGACAATTTGTCTGGGTGGACTGAAGCAATGGGTTCCACTAGTCCGTTTCCAAGAGACGGTGCCTTTGATGATTTTCATATGTTGATGCTCAGAGGCACTTGTCTGGGGGATCCTGACTGGTTGTAGTTTGGTCCCAACCCAAAGTGGAATATGAAATATATGCGGGAATCTGCCAATGCATGGGTTAAAATTGCCCCCTACGCGTGTGAAATGTCACCCGATAAAATTGTGTCCTCCGCACCTCCTACCTCCTTATATATCTTCCCTGCACACTAGTTTATCTCAGGAACCCTTTTCGGATGAGGATGTTTTATTAGCAATAACACCCCGTGTTGACCCCAGTCCGACTGTGAGTCGCAGTGAGACCCCTCCACCCCCTTCGGGTTTGGGTACGCAACAAATATTCTCCACTTATGTTAGTGAGGGTACCCGAGCTAAAATACAAGCTGCTCTGCAACTGGCTGCTTCTAAAACTGGTCTCACTGAGTTAGTCAGCCCTCAAAAGAGCAGTAATAAGCCATGGACCATGAGTAGTCCTAGAGGTCTCTTACAACCCATACCCGATTATGTGGCACCTTCAGCCCAGGTTGACACTGTTGTTACAATGCCATTTATGACTGTGGGCGACCAGTTGATTACTAAACCCCCTGATATTATGACTCTTAATTCATGGACAAAGACTCATGGGGTACCAAAAACAAAGGGCGACCTGAATTGTATAATACAGGAATATGTAATACACCTTGTTGACACGTTGAATGGCATTTATGGTGATGTATCTATATCTATTCCTTGTCCCACAGGTACGCCAACACACCCTTTCAAACCAGGTGACACGGTCCTGGTCAAGCAACTGTTCAAAAACAAGACGCTGGATCCTCCCTTAGGCAAACCAGCCACCATCATCCCTGTCACCCGTACTGCAATCTTGACAGAAGACAGCCCAACATGGATACACGCAAGCCGTGTGAAGACCGCACCAATTGGTTCCCGTGGTCCACCCATCCTGGACCCGTCGGCAAGCTCCTAATATTTACCATGTGGTTATCTATTATAATAGCTATAATCTGGGGACTATTTGCGGGACTAACTGCCTGTTATATGCAACACACGGAGACATACACATATATAAATGTATATGTCCCCCACCATAGTAGGGAGAGATGTCAACCTTTGCGGTTCTCTCAGACCACCCATATATTCATCTCTAATCGTCACACGAGATACCTAGTAAGAGATACGTTTCTGCACGCCCGTGGTCTTTTGGAGGTTTCTTCCCCCGGGAGTTTTTCCTCTCCTGAGTGGTGAGCAGAAGAATAAATGGGTTTGGTCAAATAGTTGTTCTTTTAGAACAAAAGGAGGGAATTGAAGGGGTTAAAATTATATGTCAGCTCTACAAGTCTCAGGGATTGAAAGGGTGAATATAATCTGCTAGCTTTATCTTTCTTATACGGGCTGTTCCAGTACTGAGAGAATTAACTCACTATGCTAATTGTAATCTTTATTTACTTCTGTTGTTCTCAGTCTGTCTTTTATACAATAGCACAAGAGCAGTAAAATGTCCCAAACAATACAGTTGCAAGCTCTTGAGAAACATTCCCTGTATTTCTCTTTGTAATGTAGAAGTAGAAACTGCTGGCCAAACATAAGCAAGATGTAATGATTTACTAATGCTTTGTCCAAAGACACAGATACATAACCTCTACAGAAACTTGTTATTTCTCATTATTAAACATGATATGTTATGTATTAACATGCCCTTAGTTTTCTGTATAAATGTCGGGGCACAACTGAATAAACTTTGAAGTGTGGAAGCAGACCTGTTGTCTGACTCCTCTCTTCCCGAGCTCGTATTTGTCTGTGTTTGGGAGACTGCTAAACCAGTGCTGTCCAAATCACTAAATTGGGTGAAGTGATTCCTATCAAAGTAAAAAAGTAACCCTTTCACGGACTTTCTCCCGTTGTTGTTTTGTTTAGGGAATAAGATAAAGGGGAAGAGCAGCGATGTACAGATAACAGGAACAAAAAAGCCAAAAAAAGAAATGAAGCCGACTTATTTTTCCCTCTTTCTCCTCCAAGGGATAAGGAGCAGCTCAGTGAGTAAAGGTCCAGCGGGTAAAGGCCCGGCGAGTAAAGACCCGGCGAGCAAAGGCTCGGCAGGTAATGGCTCAGTGAGTAAAGGCACGGCAGGTAATGGCTCAGTGAGTAAAGGCGCGGCAGGTAATGGCTCAGTGAGTAAAGGCTCGGCAGGTAATGGCTCAGTGAGTAAAGGCTCGGCAGGTAATGGTTCAGTGAGTAAAGGCTCGGCGAGTAAAGGCACGGCAGGTAATGGCTCAGTGAGTAAAGGCGCGGCAGGTAATGGCTCAGTGAGTAAAGGCTCGGCAGGTAATGGCTCAATGAGTAAAGGCTCGGCAGGTAATGGCTCAGTGAGTAAAGTCTCGGCGAGTAAAGGCGCGGCAGGTAATGGCTCAGTGAGTAAAGGCGCGGCAGGTAATGGCTCAGTAAGTAAAGGCTCGGCAGGTAATGGCTCAGTGAGTAAAGGCTCGGCAGTTAATGGCTCAGTGAGTAAAGGCGCGGCAGGTAAGGGCTCAGTGAGTAAAGGCGCAGCAGTTAATGGCTCAGTGAGTAAAGGCACGGCAGGTAAGGGCTCAGTGAGTAAAGGCTCGGCAGGTAATGGCTCGGCGAGTAAAGGCTCGGCAGGTAATGGCTCAGTGAGTAAAGGCTCGGCAGTTAATGGCTCAGTGAGTAAAGGCTCGGCGAGTAAAGGCTGAGTGTGTAAAGGCGCGGCAGGTAAAGACTCGGCGAGTAAAGGCTGAGTGTGTAAAGGCTCGGCGAGTAAAGGCTGAGTGTGTAACGGCGCGGCGGTAAAGTCTGAGTGTGTAACGGCGTGGCGAGTAAAGGCTGAGTGTGTAACGGCACGGCGAGTAAAGGCTGAGTGTGTAACGGCACGGCGAGTAAAGGCTGAGTGTGTAACGGCACTGCGAGTAAAGGCTGAGTGTGTAACGGCACGGCGAGTAAAGGCTGAGTGTGTAACGGCACGGCGAGTAAAGGCTGAGTGTGTAACGGCACGGCGGGTAAAGGCTGAGTGTGTAACGGCACGGCGAGTAAAGGCTGAGTGTGTAACGGCACGGCGAGTAAAGGCTGAGTGTGTAACGGCACGGCGAGTAAAGGCTGAGTGTGTAACGGCACGGCGAGTAAAGGCTGAGTGTGTAACGGCGCGGCGAGTAAAGGCTGAGTGTGTAACGGCGCGGCGAGTAAAGGCTGAGTGTGTAACGGCGCGGCGAGTAAAGGCTGAGTGTGTAACGGCACGGCGAGTAAAGGCTGAGTGTGTAACGGCGCGGCGAGTAAAGGCTGAGTGTGTAACGGCACGGCGAGTAAAGGCTGAGTGTGTAACGGCACTGCGAGTAAAGGCTGAGTGTGTAACGGCACGGCGAGTAAAGGCTGAGTGTGTAACGGCACGGCGAGTAAAGGCTGAGTGTGTAACGGCACGGCGAGTAAAGGCTGAGTGTGTAACGGCACGGCGAGTAAAGGCTGAGTGTGTAACGGCACGGCGAGTAAAGGCTGAGTGTGTAACGGCACGGCGAGTAAAGGCTGAGTGTGTAACGGCACTGCGAGTAAAGGCTGAGTGTGTAACGGCACGGCGAGTAAAGGCTGAGTGTGTAACGGCACGGCGAGTAAAGGCTGAGTGTGTAACGGCACGGCGAGTAAAGGCTGAGTGTGTAACGGCACGGCGAGTAAAGGCTGAGTGTGTAACGGCACGGCGGGTAAAGGCTGAGTGTGTAACGGCACGGCGGGTAAAGGCTGAGTGTGTAACGGCACTGCGAGTAAAGGCTGAGTGTGTAACGGCACGGCGAGTAAAGGCTGAGTGTGTAACGGCACGGCGAGTAAAGGCTGAGTGTGTAACGGCACGGCGAGTAAAGGCTGAGTGTGTAACGGCACGGCGGGTAAAGGCTGAGTGTGTAACGGCGCGGCGAGTAAAGGCTGAGTGTGTAACGGCAACGCGAATAAAGGCTGAGTGTGTAACGGCACGGCGAGTAAAGGCTGAGTGTGTAACGGCACGGCGAGTAAAGGCTGAGTGTGTAACGGCACTGCGAGTAAAGGCTGAGTGTGTAACGGCACGGCGAGTAAAGGCTGAGTGTGTAACGGCACGGCGAGTAAAGGCTGAGTGTGTAACGGCACTGCGAGTAAAGGCTGAGTGTGTAACGGCACTGCGAGTAAAGGCTGAGTGTGTAACGGCACGGCGAGTAAAGGCTGAGTGTGTAACGGCACGGCGAGTAAAGGCTGAGTGTGTAACGGCACGGCGAGTAAAGGCTGAGTGTGTAACGGCACGGCGAGTAAAGGCTGAGTGTGTAACGGCACGGCGGGTAAAGGCTGAGTGTGTAACGGCACGGCGAGTAAAGGCTGAGTGTGTAACGGCACGGCGAGTAAAGGCTGAGTGTGTAACGGCACGGCGAGTAAAGGCTGAGTGTGTAACGGCACGGCAAGTAAAGGCTGAGTGTGTAACGGCACGGCGAGTAAAGGCTGAGTGTGTAACGGCACGGCGAGTAAAGGCTGAGTGTGTAACGGCACGGCGGGTAAAGGCTGAGTGTGTAACGGCACGGCGGGTAAAGGCTGAGTGTGTAACGGCGCGGCGAGTAAAGGCTGAGTGTGTAACGGCAACGCGAATAAAGGCTGAGTGTGTAACGGCACTGCGAGTAAAGGCTGAGTGTGTAACGGCACGGCGAGTAAAGGCTGAGTGTGTAACGGCACTGCGAGTAAAGGCTGAGTGTGTAACGGCACGGCGAGTAAAGGCTGAGTGTGTAACGGCACGGCGAGTAAAGGCTGAGTGTGTAACGGCACGGCGAGTAAAGGCTGAGTGTGTAACGGCACGGCGAGTAAAGGCTGAGTGTGTAACGGCACGGCGAGTAAAGGCTGAGTGTGTAACGGCACGGCGAGTAAAGGCTGAGTGTGTAACGGCACGGCGAGTAAAGGCTGAGTGTGTAACGGCACGGCGGGTAAAGGCTGAGTGTGTAACGGCGCGGCGAGTAAAGGCTGAGTGTGTAACGGCACGGCGAGTAAAGGCTGAGTGTGTAACGGCACGGCGAGTAAAGGCTGAGTGTGTAACGGCACGGCGAGTAAAGGCTGAGTGTGTAACGGCACGGCGAGTAAAGGCTGAGTGTGTAACGGCACGGCGAGTAAAGGCTGAGTGTGTAACGGCACGGCGAGTAAAGGCTGAGTGTGTAACGGCACGGCGAGTAAAGGCTGAGTGTGTAACGGCACGGCGAGTAAAGGCTGAGTGTGTAACGGCACGGCGAGTAAAGGCTGAGTGTGTAACGGCACGGCGAGTAAAGGCTGAGTGTGTAACGGCACGGCGAGTAAAGGCTGAGTGTGTAACGGCACGGCGAGTAAAGGCTGAGTGTGTAACGGCACTGCGAGTAAAGGCTGAGTGTGTAACGGCACGGCGGGTAAAGGCTGAGTGTGTAACGGCACGGCGAGTAAAGGCTGAGTGTGTAACGGCACGGCGAGTAAAGGCTGAGTGTGTAACGGCACGGCGAGTAAAGGCTGAGTGTGTAACGGCACGGCGAATAAAGGCTGAGTGTGTAACGGTACGGCGGGTAAAGGCTGAGTGTGTAACGGCACGGCGAGTAAAGGCTGAGTGTGTAACGGCACTGCGAGTAAAGGCTGAGTGTGTAACGGCAACGCGAATAAAGGCTGAGTGTGTAACGGCACGGCGAGTAACGGCTGAGTGTGTAACGGCACGGCGAGTAAAGGCTGAGTGTGTAACGGCACGGCGAGTAAAGGCTGAGTGTGTAACGGCACGGCGAGTAAAGGCTGAGTGTGTAACGGCACGGCGAGTAAAGGCTGAGTGTGTAACGGCACTGCGAGTAAAGGCTGAGTGTGTAACGGCACTGCGAGTAAAGGCTGAGTGTGTAACGGCACGGCGAGTAAAGGCTGAGTGTGTAACGGCACGGCGAGTAAAGGCTGAGTGTGTAACGGCACGGCGAATAAAGGCTGAGTGTGTAACGGCACGGCGGGTAAAGGCTGAGTGTGTAACGGCACGGCGAGTAAAGGCTGAGTGTGTAACGGCACTGCGAGTAAAGGCTGAGTGTGTAACGGCACGGCGAGTAAAGGCTGAGTGTGTAACGGCACGGCGAGTAAAGGCTGAGTGTGTAACGGCGCGGCGAGTAAAGGCTGAGTGTGTAACGGCACGGCGAGTAAAGGCTGAGTGTGTAACGGCACGGCGAGTAAAGGCTGAGTGTGTAACGGCACTGCGAGTAAAGGCTGAGTGTGTAACGGCAACGCGAATAAAGGCTGAGTGTGTAACGGCACGGCGAGTAAAGGCTGAGTGTGTAACGGCACGGCGAGTAAAGGCTGAGTGTGTAACGGCTGAGTGTGTAACGGCACGCCGAGTAAAGGCTGAGTGTGTAACGGCACGGCGAGTAAAGGCTGAGTGTGTAACGGCACGGCGAGTAAAGGCTGAGTGTGTAACGGCACGGCGAGTAAAGGCTGAGTGTGTAACGGCACGGCGAGTAAAGGCTGAGTGTGTAATGGCACGGCGAGTAAAGGCTGAGTGTGTAACGGCACGGCGGGTAAAGGCACTGACTCTGATAACAATGACACAGAGTGTGAATCAGGGGAACCTGGTTCAATTCCTGGTGTCAGCTCCATGGGCGAGTCACTTTATCTCCCTGTGCTTCAGGCACCAAAAACATATAGAGTGTAAGCTCTGCGGGGCAGGGCCTGTTTCTGTAACATTCCTATATGCTGCGTACCGCGCTATACTGTAATTGTGACGCGCTTTGAGTCCCATTGCGAGAAAAGCGATATATGAAATAAAATTATTATTATTATTATTATTAAGACACAGAAGAAGCCGTCTTGGCTTTATGGTCTAATTTGGGACCCTCCATGCACCTGAGAGGCTGCAGTGCATTGAGATTACCACCTTTTATCTTTGACCATTTCCGGGAATGCCCCCCCCCCCCAATATTTTCCTGCTTGGGGGGCATAGAGTGGCCTGATCTAGGTCACAAGGAGAGTGGGATTTAAACCAGTCTCAATGAGGAGTAGCCATCTTTCCTGCCATGTGTTGCAGGCCTCTCTAGCACTGAAGGGGTTCATGTGTTAATAACCAACTGCTGAGAAGTCCCAGGAAGGTGTTGGGTGCCTGAGTGATTTCACTCCATTGAAACCTCAATTCATGGTGCTAAGTGGGACATTCACTGCCACACAATCAACTGCCAGCCTCCTCCCTTAGCACAGAGGGTCTTACAGTAGCTTGTCTTAAAGACCCCTAATAACCTGTTAATGATGCTGCTCAGAGTGATCAGACAGCCCCCTCCCAGGCCTGATACCTTCCCAAGGCCCAGATCTCTGTATCAGCTCACGTCATGTATGTATCACAGCATTACTATAAGGTGGTAAATAATGTACATTGGTATTACTAAAGGGAACCCTACCCCCAAGAGCTTATAATCGAGGTGTTGGGAGGCTTACTAGCACATTAGGCCGAGTCCCCGGTGGTCACGGCGGCTCGCGCACAGCCCTCTAAGGGGCAGGTCACAGTGGCTGTGGGTGTGCGCGCAAAGCGCTGTGACGCGTACGCTAGCAGGGAAGACGAGAATGTTGTCTTCCCGTCACGTGGTCGGTTGCGCAGCCAATGGCAGGGCAGATATGCCCCGTCATGGCCGTGCCTCCTGTCATGGCCCCGCCCCCCACACTTCCCTAGAGCTCCCCATGGAGACTGTAGTCTCTGCACGCGCCGCCAGGAGGACCGGGGCCGTAGCCTTAGGAGTAAAACGTGCATCATTAGGGGCGCAGGCGCGGGAGGTCACGCACCTCTGGAGTTAATAGCAGAGGTGTAAAACATTTAATGAGACGCTGCTTCTAAGAGGCGACTTTTTTCCGCTGGGTTTTAAATAGGGAAAGTGAAGGAGCTTGGCGAATATTGTGTGGAAGAGCCTTCCGTACTGTAGGTCACATTAACACTAACGGTGTATCTTC
The DNA here is from genome assembly GCF_040206685.1 of Ascaphus truei. NCBI lineage: Eukaryota > Metazoa > Chordata > Amphibia > Anura > Ascaphidae > Ascaphus > Ascaphus truei. Next base: position 468,591,811 of record NC_134484.1, read on the forward strand.
AATAACCTATAACCTTTCTTAGTAACTGTGCCCCTTACTCCCTCTGCACTGTGAGCTCTCCCGAGCAGGGCCCTTATTACCTTCTGTATGTATATCTTTATTCACATTACTTTACTTTCCGCCTCTCCACCCACCGATGGGTATAGGCGACTTCCACGGAAAACGTCACTTTCAAAAGATCCACGGAAGTTGTTTAGGTGGATATACCCAAGGGGACGCTAGGCCCAAGGGTCGACAGAGCCCATTTTGTTAGAAACGAGGGGCGCATCAATTATCCTTGCCCCCGCCCCCCCCCTTTATTTATATAGAGTTATTAGTGTACGTAGCGCTTCATAGCGGTAATACACGTCACAATCATATAAATAACAAGTAATACATAATGGGAAGAAGCGCTTCAGACATAAAAGTAACATTTAGGAAAAGGGGTCCCTGCTCCGAAGAGCTTACAATCTAATTGGTAAGTAGGAGGAACGTACAGAGACAGTAGGAAGGTGTTCTGGTAAGTGCGTCTGCAAGATACCTCCTGTATCTGTTTGTCCTTATTCCGTAGGTCATTCTGTTAATGTAATTTGTATCGCTGTGTAACCCCATTGTACCCCGCTGTGGAATATGATGGTGCTTTATAATAACTGATAATAATGTTGATGAATCATCCGGCTCTCCAAGTTCAATATTTGATCCGAAAGAAAATGTTTTTTGCTTAACAAAGATCAACGTTTTGGCCTGTAACGGCCTTCATCAGGTTTGGGGGTGCCTGGAGATGCATTAACATTATCTATATGTGACAGGGGGGTCTCCTGTTATCTCTGGAGCCCTGCGAAACGTCATTCTATTGCTTTTTGTATTATTATTTTTTTGGGTGTGCGGAACCATGCCTTGTTTTGTAATAATAATAATAATGACATCCCATATCCAGTAAAGGCCGTTATGGTTAACACAGGGAAATAATGTTATGTTATTTAAGTTATACCTAAACATGGCGTGAATCCCATCCGGACACTGGGATAGGGACTCGGCGGTGGCCAAAGCCAGGCATAATTGAAAGAGAACTTTAGTTCCCACCCTCTCTCTACTTCAGCAAAAGCCCTATTTCAGGGTCTGAATCCGAGTAACACCAAGGCTGTCATAACGTCGTGTTATTGGAAGATAAAGCAACGTTATCCTATAATAATGTCATGTAAGCCTGTGATAATGACGTTGTTTTTGCATGTAATTACCCACCCCTTTCACCTCTACAAGCAGTTTCTCGCCTTAAACCTTTTCCCTCACTGCCCCTTACCTGTGGGACTCACTCACACTCGGTATACGCTGAGCACCCTCTCTCCCCATCTTGTAACACTCGCCTCTTAAATGAACCGTTTCAATAGTTTAAACTCATGGTCACTGTCCCACACCCACAGTCGCTCCTACCAAGCACTGCCATGCACTGCACTTATTCCCTCACCCGCTGTCTCTGTAAGTCTCCCATAATACCTCTTAGATTGTAAGCTCTTCGAGGCAGGGATTTCCTTTCCTATTGTCTGATATTATTTGTTGCACTTAATGTATTTATAAATCGCTGCACTGTATTGTCTTGTAAAGCGCAGAGTACTGCTGTGGGCGATTTTATATATATATATATATATATATATATATATATTTATTTATTTACAACTCTGCGACATTACGTCATCACCCAGGTGCGCGATCAGGCCAGATCGTGCTCGGAGCATCTGTGAGGCCGCGATTTTCAAATCTGCTGACACCAGGACTCCAGTTTGCCGTCCAGAGTCTCCAGCTGATCGCCTGTTTATACTCACGCTGTGAAACCCTACAAGTGGGCCGTGATTTCTGAGTGGAACTTGCTGGCGGTGATATTATATTCACAAAAGCTGTTTTTTTAATCCTACCCTTGTGAGTGAACTTGTTTCCCTCCCTCACTCTCCCCCCAGTTACTGGCTATGCATCTTAACCCTGGCTGTGCTCAAAGCTGTGACCATGCAGCAATCTTAAGCCTATAGGGAAACCATGTTGAATGGTTTTGAAGCAAAAGGTGGCACCGTCTGCTCATTTGCATGTCATTTCCCAGAATCCCTTGCTGCAGTTGAAGTGCTGTGTGCTTGGTGATAATAGTGAAAGGCGGGGTTGCAGACCTGTCTAAGACATGCAAATGAGCATACAGTAATATTTCCATTTGATATATATATATATATATATATATATATATATATATATATATATATATATATATATATATATATATATATATATATATGATATTAAGACAGCGCCCCTGTCAGTGACACCCAAACTGCTATATTTTGATCTCATGCAGCAAGATGATACACCCAGCACAGATGTCTATTTATAATACAATATAATCCAAAATAGATTGTGGTGAGGTAACAGTGGATAATTAAGAAAAAAATAGATAAAAAAATGAAAAAATGTAAAATATTAAATAAAAACCGTGAAATGTATAAAAAATATATTACTTAATTAGCCAAAAATGTGATAAAAAAGAGAGGAAAAGATGTGTGGCAATGAAAAAATATAAAAAATGGTTAACACATGAAACATAGATGAAAAAACAATGAAAATTGAAAATGAATTGTACTTGAATGTCCTTTTTACTGAAAAAATAAAGTCCAGGCTGCTTCTCTCTTGGGCTCACCAACCTCCCACGATACCTATTAGAAAAAAAGAAAAGAAAAAGCGCCCGATCCTTGTATAAAATCAGTGATAAAAGGTTTAATTCGCCAAGTAACGACAATTGCCAACTCACACTTTCTCAATAAGTTAAAAGCATTTTATGGGACCAGCCCATGCACCAAGCCGACGTCACACTGTCATAGTTCTCCTCCGTCTGCAAGCGGCTGTAATCTCAGCAAATGGATGTAGATGTTGACGCTGCTGCCGCTCCAAACTCTGTGGACCCGGAAGGAATTCCTCGATCGTAGGCTGTACACGAGTTCTCCACAGTCAGAGAGCCGAGGGATCCGGAACTGACGTCCTAGTTCTGGTGTCTGAGCTGCTCGACCACCGTAGATGCCTCTACCACGTGACCCTACGCGTTTCTTCCGTCTCAGCGGATTTCATATATTAGCTGATACTGAAGCTCTTTCTACAATGAGTATCCTGTATGGGGGTCCCCCTGATTTCTCTCTCCAGGCTAATTCTCCAGGGATCAGCATATCTGTGGTCACTCCCTTAGTACTGTCTGAGGACACCATGCATATATTACAAGTCCTGGGGTTTAAATCTGAGCTTTTTAGCTGTCCTGCCTTTGCTGAAACCCAGTCCCTCAGTACTGTGTCTAAATATGTCCCAGCAAACATGGGGTTACTCTGGGAGGAAATTAAAGCTCCTGTTTTAAAGGGTATTTTTTTCTCACATGTCCAGCAAATCTAGAACCTCAGTAATTGTTTCTAAGTCACTTATCTTTACATCTGATTTTTTCTCTAATCAAACCCAGACACCCTCACTATCGGTTAGGAGTCCTGTGATCAGAGATTTTGCACTAGAAAACACACCTATTCATGTTTTTGTCAGGTTAGGTACCCCTGTGGTTTGGGCCATTGCAGTTTTAGAGAGGACTTCTTGTACTCCTAAGGTGCCTGTCATTAAGAGTTTTCATAGTTCATACTTGCTGCTGGTTGATTCTCAGGTCCCTGTCACTGAGGTACAGACTTCAGCTTCTGATGTTAGCTTCCCTCCCACCACTACCCTGGCTCTGCCTTTTTCTCAAGCTACTGATTTGAAAATCCCAAGGACTATTCCTGATTCACTGACAATACTATCTCCCAATGAAGATTTACCAGTATTGAAGAGCTCTACTGTTGTTTGCTTCTCTGCTCCTGCTAAACCATGGTTTTGTCCCTCGGAATTTTCGGTTGCCCCTGTTATTTCCTCTCAGTTGGAAATACTCTGTACGTATCCCAAGATTTCGGTCCCTATGCCTGGTTTACTGCTTGCCTTGTCACCTTCCATACCAATACCGGGAGATGCTTCCAACCAGCCTATACCCTTACTAACCATTACCTGGGAGCCTTCTAGAGGAAACATTCCTCGCAGATTCCAACATGCAGTGGTCAGCCAAGAGTTTTTCTATTACAAAGTTCCTCCTGGTGTATTCGATCAACTATCAGGGCCGCTGATCCTAGATTCAGGTTCCTTTATTAAAGCTTTTGAGTTATGTCTGTATGTTCATTGGAGAGAATCTGTGGTGGCTCCCCTTCTCCTCTGTTCCTCTCACGAACCCCCGTGTGGAGACAGCTTACTGGGATCAATCACAGTCCTCAATGACGTCAGGGATGGTTCCGTTGCGACACCCCCACCGACGTGAGATAAGATGGGCACAATATGGTGTAGTATGCAATTACTTTATTGGGCTAAAACAATTAAACAATGCTTAAAATACACTCACATGGTGCAATGTGGATGATACTCCGCGCTAATGCCGTCCGCAGCTTGCAAATCCTTCCAACACAGCGGGGAGGTATACTGCACACGGACACGCTGTCGACTCGGCGTGTGACGTCAGTGATGCAGGAAACCCTCCTCGTGTCAGGACTACAGGTGCTGCGATGGCTCAATTCACTAGGCTCCTCCTCCCTACGCGTTTCGTGACACGTGGTCACTTCGTCAGGGGATGGTGGAGCCTAGTCGCTGCTGCCTTATATGCAAACCCAAATGGAGAGAGACTCCTACTGGGGGTGGAGTTTAAGCTTATCAATATACCATGGAATGTCTGCTTGGTAGTGACCGCGCGACTGGGGTTGTGTCCATGGCAACTCTAAACACAAAATCCCTACTGCATAGATAGTTGAAATGATATGAGTATCACAAATAATAAGAAATAAAAAAATTAAAAAATACACATTACTTGTCATATGTCTAATATTGACACAATTCAAATAATAACATATTGTAATAATAAGACATCCACTAGAATTAATAAAATAATTAAAACACTGAAATCGATGTGGTTCATTTGACATATACAAATTCCCACTACATTGAATAAAATGATTTAGAAATCCTTCAGAAAGGCTGCAAGATCGAACTCGATATTAAGTCCTAGGGGGGACAGGGTTTTGAGTGTGTAGATCCAATAACTCTCTCTTTTAGAAACTGTATTGAGCCTGTCCCCCCCACGCCAATTACTTTTTGGATTGTCGATCCCTACACATACTAGACCTTCTGGATTCTGATTGTGGTGTTGCCTGAAATGATTGGAGACACTGTGTGTCTCGAGGCCCCTCCTGATGTTATAAACGTGTTCCGCGAACCTCCGTTTGAGGGGTCTCCCCGTGCGGCCCACATATTGCAGGCCGCACGGGCATTCCAGCAAATAGACACAGAAATTGGTTTTACAGTTGATGAAAGTTTTTATGTTAAAGCTTTTGCCTGTCACATTAGACTTAAAAGTCTTTGTTTTTATACTGTGCTTGCATCCGATACACTTGGAGCATGTATAGTAGCCCTTGAGATCATTTAGCCACGTTACATGGCGATCTCTCAGGCAATCTATCGGGCAGCTGGGAGATAAGGAAGATTTAAGATTTTTAGCTCTTTTAAACACAATCTTAGGTTTAGTGGGGAGAATGCCCTTAAGGACTGGATCTCTTTGGAGAATGCTCCAATGTTTGTTCAGGGTCTTTGAAATGATTGGGGCTATGCCACTATACTGTGTGATAAAAAACGGAAACTGGGCCCGACCATTATCAACTGTCTGTCCCCTCTCACACAGTAGTGATGCTCTATCTATTCCATTGACCTCTTTGATTGCAAGGTCCAGTCCCTGCTTTTGGTACTCCCGTTCAATAAATTTAGTTCTCAAATCTCCAATTTGCTGGTGATACACAGAGTTTTCTGAACAATTCCTCCTAATTCTAAGTGCTTGCCCCTTAGGGATATTCCGCAACCAGTTGGGGTGATGGTGGCTGGATGCCAATAGATACGTATTGGCATCTACTTCTTTGTGGAAGGTTTTGGTATGGATGATGCCGTTAACTACGTATAGGGAAAGATCGAGAAAATTTATAGAAGTTCTATTCTGACTGAACGTGAACCTGAGATTCCGCGTATTATCATTCAGATACAGCTTAAACTGTTCAAGTTGATCTAGTGACCCCCTCCAGACACACAGCACATCGTCGATGTACCTTTTCCAGAGCACCAGGTTTGCACCGAATGGGTTGGAGGACCTGATATGGTCCTCCTCCCAGATGGACATAAACAAGTTGGCATAGCTAGGTGCAAACCTGGTGCCCATGGCCGTGCCGCATGTCTGGAGGAAGAACTTATGGTCATGACTGAAGAAATTATGCGTAAGGATGAATCTGATTCCATCCAGAATGAATTTTTTCAATTTCTCGTCTACTCCAGCGTCCTGTTCAAGGACTCTTTTAATAGCATCTAGTCCCATCTGGTGATCTATCACCGTATACAACGAGACTACATCGCAGGTGACCCAACAGAAATCTTCCCCCCAAGTCAGATCTCGTACGAGATTCAGTACCTGCGATGTATCTTTCAGATATGACGGGATCTGCACTACATACTTCTGGAGTAGATAGTCTAAAAATTGGGAGAGGTTGGAGGTAAGGGAACGGATCCCAGAAATTATTGGGCGGCCGGGGGGTCTGGTGAGGCTCTTATGGATCTTCGGGATAAAATAGAACACAGGGATTCTTGGCTGTTCAATCATAAGGAACTCCATTTCTTTATTGCTGATAATACCATCCCGAAGACCCTGATCCATAAGAGCTGCCAATTCTTCTTTGAAAGAGTCGGTTGGGTTGGACTCTAGTTCTCGATAGGTGGCACTGTCCCCCAAAATTCTAAGGGACTCCTCTTTATAATAAGAGGAGTTCATCACCACGACTCCTCCCCCTTTATCTGCCGCTTTAATTACAATCTGTGAATTGGACTCAAGGGATTTTACTGCCACCTTCTCCTCCTTGCTAAGGTTTTGTTTAGGGCATTTAAAATTAGTACTCGCTTCTTCTAAATCCGAAATAACCATTTCGGCAAAGGTGTCCACGAAATTCCCTTTCATACCTTTTGGGTAAAAGGTAGACGGCTTTTTAAATGGAGTAAGCGGCGGGTTTTTCACCAAAGTAGTGTTATTTGGTAATAAAACTGATCTACTCACCGCATCCTTGAGATAGTATTTCTTGAGGGAAATTTTCCTCAGAAATCTGTGGACATCAACAAAGATGTTAAACATGTTGGGTCCACTTACTGGGGCAAAGCTCAAACCTCGAGATAGCACGTCTAGCTCTACTGGTTTAAGTTCTGTGCTACTTATATTGAACACATTACTCTTTACCATTCCCTTGTGGGGTTTGGCCTTCTTTTTTCCCTTTCTCTTCCCTGTACCTCCTCTTTTCCCTCGGGCTCTTCCAATCTGGGCCTTTTCTTTTCTACCCTTGCTGGTTCTTTTCTGTCTGGTTGTGCTCTTGTGTCTCTCCACTGTTCCCGCATTGGGGCTCGGCCCTGGCGCTGTTCTAAAAAAGAATTCGTATTGTGGTTATTTGTCTCATAGTTGCCTCTATGTGTTCTCTCTATGGGTGATCTTTCACGGTAGTGGTGGCCCTCATAATTCCTATAGGCCGGTGATCTATCCCTATATTCATATCCCATATGGCTTTTATCCTCTTGGAAATTCCTATGCTCACTAAGATCTCTCTGATCTTGCTTAATGGACTTCTTTTTTCCTTTGCCGGGGTTTGGGATGGGCTTATTGTCTTTTTTGGGGGGATCATCTTTCCTTTCTAATATTACATCCTCTATCCCATCACTCCTATTGGAGTCTGTCCTTCCTCTAGGCGTACCCAATGACTGGTTAGACTCACACCCTCCTGCTTCTACTTCTACAATGGTTACTACTTTTTCTATTTTCCAATTCCTCTGTCTATTTTCATCATAATCCTTCTTGTCTCGGATAAATTTCTTATGCTTAGTTAATTTAACCTCTTTTTCAATCTTATCAATTCTTGAAGATGTTTTCTCTTCTAGGCTTTTATATTCCGGAAGCTCTACGAAGGGTTCTAACTGTTCTTTGATTAGATTTATTTGTCCGTCCAGAGCTTCAAGTGTGTCTGCCCTACGTTTGATAAGGTGTAGCATGAGATTGACCGAGCATGTGTCTAAAATGCAATTCCATTCTTTCAGGAATTCCTCGTTATCAAAATCAGACGTAGGTGGTTTCAGGACTCTAAGTCCCCGTGGGATCCTTTTATTCTCAAGATATTGTTTGAGAGTAAAGGTCTCCCAGATCTGTCGCATCTCCTGCGTCAGTAATTTTTCTAGTTTGGAGAACTGAGTTTCCAAGCTTTCCTTATCTGTTTCCATAAGGTCATTGGTATCATTGAAAAAACCGGCTAAGGTCTGTCCTCTCAGTGCTCTATTAGTAAATAGTGCCATTAAATGTGTGGTTTGCTGCTGAGGGGTTAAGGAACACAAAAATAAACAAAACAAAGAAAATAACCCCTCCAAAAAGCGCTAACCTACACTAAAACAAATTAATATGTGCTAACGATAATGTGCTAAACAATATGTGTCATGGTGAACATCAAGTGAGAACAAAATCTATAACATAAGCAGCTTGGTGACAATATGACAGGCTATTCCAAACCTGGTAACAAAAGTGCACAAACAAATATATAGTCCCCAGCGCTATAAGTCCAAGATACCGTGACCTTAAAGGAAGTCTCTGATCTTTCAAGATGGTAGTTGGTAGTTGGTTGGTTTGGAATAGCCTGTCATATTGTCACCAAGCTGCTTATGTTATAGATTTTGTTCTCACTTGATGTTCACCATGACACATATTGTTTAGCACATTATCGTTAGCACATATTAATTTGTTTTAGTGTAGGTTAGCGCTTTTTGGAGGGGTTATTTTCTTTGTTTTGTTTATTTTTGTGTTCCTTAACCCCTCAGCAGCAAACCACACATTTAATGGCACTATTTACTAATAGAGCACTGAGAGGACAGACCTTAGCCGGTTTTTTCAATGATACCAATGACCTTATGGAAACAGATAAGGAAAGCTTGGAAACTCAGTTCTCCAAACTAGAAAAATTACTGACGCAGGAGATGCGACAGATCTGGGAGACCTTTACTCTCAAACAATATCTTGAGAATAAAAGGATCCCACGGGGACTTAGAGTCCTGAAACCACCTACGTCTGATTTTGATAACGAGGAATTCCTGAAAGAATGGAATTGCATTTTAGACACATGCTCGGTCAATCTCATGCTACACCTTATCAAACGTAGGGCAGACACACTTGAAGCTCTGGACGGACAAATAAATCTAATCAAAGAACAGTTAGAACCCTTCGTAGAGCTTCCGGAATATAAAAGCCTAGAAGAGAAAACATCTTCAAGAATTGATAAGATTGAAAAAGAGGTTAAATTAACCAAGCATAAGAAATTTATCCGAGACAAGAAGGATTATGATGAAAATAGACAGAGGAATTGGAAAATAGAAAAAGTAGTAACCATTGTAGAAGTAGAAGCAGGAGGGTGTGAGTCTAACCAGTCATTGGGTACGCCTAGAGGAAGGACAGACTCCAATAGGAGTGATGGGATAGAGGATGTAATATTAGAAAGGAAAGATGATCCCCCCAAAAAAGACAATAAGCCCATCCCAAACCCCGGCAAAGGAAAAAAGAAGTCCATTAAGCAAGATCAGAGAGATCTTAGTGAGCATAGGAATTTCCAAGAGGATAAAAGCCATATGGGATATGAATATAGGGATAGATCACCGGCCTATAGGAATTATGAGGGCCACCACTACCGTGAAAGATCACCCATAGAGAGAACACATAGAGGCAACTATGAGACAAATAACCACAATACGAATTCTTTTTTAGAACAGCGCCAGGGCCGAGCCCCAATGCGGGAACAGTGGAGAGACACAAGAGCACAACCAGACAGAAAAGAACCAGCAAGGGTAGAAAAGAAAAGGCCCAGATTGGAAGAGCCCGAGGGAAAAGAGGAGGTACAGGGAAGAGAAAGGGAAAAAAGAAGGCCAAACCCCACAAGGGAATGGTAAAGAGTAATGTGTTCAATATAAGTAGCACAGAACTTAAACCAGTAGAGCTAGACGTGCTATCTCGAGGTTTGAGCTTTGCCCCAGTAAGTGGACCCAACATGTTTAACATCTTTGTTGATGTCCACAGATTTCTGAGGAAAATTTCCCTCAAGAAATACTATCTCAAGGATGCGGTGAGTAGATCAGTTTTATTACCAAATAACACTACTTTGGTGAAAAACCCGCCGCTTACTCCATTTAAAAAGCCGTCTACCTTTTACCCAAAAGGTATGAAAGGGAATTTCGTGGACACCTTTGCCGAAATGGTTATTTCGGATTTAGAAGAAGCGAGTACTAATTTTAAATGCCCTAAACAAAACCTTAGCAAGGAGGAGAAGGTGGCAGTAAAATCCCTTGAGTCCAATTCACAGATTGTAATTAAAGCGGCAGATAAAGGGGGAGGAGTCGTGGTGATGAACTCCTCTTATTATAAAGAGGAGTCCCTTAGAATTTTGGGGGACAGTGCCACCTATCGAGAACTAGAGTCCAACCCAACCGACTCTTTCAAAGAAGAATTGGCAGCTCTTATGGATCAGGGTCTTCGGGATGGTATTATCAGCAATAAAGAAATGGAGTTCCTTATGATTGAACAGCCAAGAATCCCTGTGTTCTATTTTATCCCGAAGATCCATAAGAGCCTCACCAGACCCCCCGGCCGCCCAATAATTTCTGGGATCCGTTCCCTTACCTCCAACCTCTCCCAATTTTTAGACTATCTACTCCAGAAGTATGTAGTGCAGATCCCGTCATATCTGAAAGATACATCGCAGGTACTGAATCTCGTACGAGATCTGACTTGGGGGGAAGATTTCTGTTGGGTCACCTGCGATGTAGTCTCGTTGTATACGGTGATAGATCACCAGATGGGACTAGATGCTATTAAAAGAGTCCTTGAACAGGACGCTGGAGTAGACGAGAAATTGAAAAAATTCATTCTGGATGGAATCAGATTCATCCTTACGCATAATTTCTTCAGTCATGACCATAAGTTCTTCCTCCAGACATGCGGCACGGCCATGGGCACCAGGTTTGCACCTAGCTATGCCAACTTGTTTATGTCCATCTGGGAGGAGGACCATATCAGGTCCTCCAACCCATTCGGTGCAAACCTGGTGCTCTGGAAAAGGTACATCGACGATGTGCTGTGTGTCTGGAGGGGGTCACTAGATCAACTTGAACAGTTTAAGCTGTATCTGAATGATAATACGCGGAATCTCAGGTTCACGTTCAGTCAGAATAGAACTTCTATAAATTTTCTCGATCTTTCCCTATACGTAGTTAACGGCATCATCCATACCAAAACCTTCCACAAAGAAGTAGATGCCAATACGTATCTATTGGCATCCAGCCACCATCACCCCAACTGGTTGCGGAATATCCCTAAGGGGCAAGCACTTAGAATTAGGAGGAATTGTTCAGAAAACTCTGTGTATCACCAGCAAATTGGAGATTTGAGAACTAAATTTATTGAACGGGAGTACCAAAAGCAGGGACTGGACCTTGCAATCAAAGAGGTCAATGGAATAGATAGAGCATCACTACTGTGTGAGAGGGGACAGACAGTTGATAATGGTCGGGCCCAGTTTCCGTTTTTTATCACACAGTATAGTGGCATAGCCCCAATCATTTCAAAGACCCTGAACAAACATTGGAGCATTCTCCAAAGAGATCCAGTCCTTAAGGGCATTCTCCCCACTAAACCTAAGATTGTGTTTAAAAGAGCTAAAAATCTTAAATCTTCCTTATCTCCCAGCTGCCCGATAGATTGCCTGAGAGATCGCCATGTAACGTGGCTAAATGATCTCAAGGGCTACTATACATGCTCCAAGTGTATCGGATGCAAGCACAGTATAAAAACAAAGACTTTTAAGTCTAATGTGACAGGCAAAAGCTTTAACATAAAAACTTTCATCAACTGTAAAACCAATTTCTGTGTCTATTTGCTGGAATGCCCGTGCGGCCTGCAATATGTGGGCCGCACGGGGAGACCCCTCAAACGGAGGTTCGCGGAACACGTTTATAACATCAGGAGGGGCCTCGAGACACACAGTGTCTCCAATCATTTCAGGCAACACCACAATCAGAATCCAGAAGGTCTAGTATGTGTAGGGATCGACAATCCAAAAAGTAATTGGCGTGGGGGGGACAGGCTCAATACAGTTTCTAAAAGAGAGAGTTATTGGATCTACACACTCAAAACCCTGTCCCCCCTAGGACTTAATATCGAGTTCGATCTTGCAGCCTTTCTGAAGGATTTCTAAATCATTTTATTCAATGTAGTGGGAATTTGTATATGTCAAATGAACCACATCGATTTCAGTGTTTTAATTATTTTATTAATTCTAGTGGATGTCTTATTATTACAATATGTTATTATTTGAATTGTGTCAATATTAGACATATGACAAGTAATGTGTATTTTTTAATTTTTTATTTCTTATTATTTGTGATACTCATATCATTTCAACTATCTATGCAGTAGGGATTTTGTGTTTAGAGTTGCCATGGACACAACCCCAGTCGCGCGGTCACTACCAAGCAGACATTCCATGGTATATTGATAAGCTTAAACTCCACCCCCAGTAGGAGTCTCTCTCCATTTGGGTTTGCATATAAGGCAGCAGCGACTAGGCTCCACCATCCCCTGACGAAGTGACCACGTGTCACGAAACGCGTAGGGAGGAGGAGCCTAGTGAATTGAGCCATCGCAGCACCTGTAGTCCTGACACGAGGAGGGTTTCCTGCATCACTGACGTCACACGCCGAGTCGACAGCGTGTCCGTGTGCAGTATACCTCCCCGCTGTGTTGGAAGGATTTGCAAGCTGCGGACGGCATTAGCGCGGAGTATCATCCACATTGCACCATGTGAGTGTATTTTAAGCATTGTTTAATTGTTTTAGCCCAATAAAGTAATTGCATACTACACCATATTGTGCCCATCTTATCTCACGTCGGTGGGGGTGTCGCAACGGAACCATCCCTGACGTCATTGAGGACTGTGATTGATCCCAGTAAGCTGTCTCCACACGGGGGTTCGTGAGAGGAACAGAGGAGAAGGGGAGCCACCACAGATTCTCTCCAATGAACATACAGACATAACTCATAAGGTGTAATCATCTACATCAAAGACACTGTCCCATCTGAAACATCTTTATCAAGCCCAACTACCATCTTGAAAGATCAGAGACTTCCTTTAAGGTCACGGTATCTTGGACTTATAGCGCTGGGGACTATATATTTGTTTGTGCACTTTTGTTACCAGGTTTGGAATAGCCTGTCATATTGTCACCAAGCTGCTTATGTTATAGATTTTGTTCTCACTTGATGTTCACCATGACACATATTGTTTAGCACATTATCGTTAGCACATATTAATTTGTTTTAGTGTAGGTTAGCGCTTTTTGGAGGGGTTATTTTCTTTGTTTTGTTTCCTTTATTAAAGACTGGGCTTTCAGTGGGGGTTCTTCTGCCGTTTCTGCTCTAGAACTCTCTGGTTCTTCACAGCCCTGGATTTCCAAGACATTTTGCGAGGCGAGCCATGTACCAAGGAGGTTTCTTCCATCAATCTCATATCCTAGAACTGTACTCACCAAAGAACTGCTCGTTTACGGATGCCCTTTCTACCTAAAGAATTTTAGGAACAACTCAATGTCCCCAAGGTCCATGGATGGTTCTGTCTGGCCACAGTTCTCACCGGGGGGTGGGGGTACACTAAGGACTAACCACGAGTCTCGGGAGCACGACTCTAACCCCAATCCTAGACGGTTCAGCAACAATTCCCGGTCCTCCAACTCTATGAGTGCTCATGTTCGCCCGGAGGTCTCGCATGAAGGGGGGGGGTACTGTAAGGAATCCGCTCCGCGGTTTACTGGTTGCCTTACCTTGCAGACCGGTGCAGTTCTGGAACAGCTCTCCTGATGTTTGCTGCAGCCTGGATTCACTCACCAAAGCAATACACATTCCCTCTGGTATCTACTGCAGCTGTGCAGCATATCACTGCAACCTATACTTGCATTCACTCATTGGAGCAGTACCTTCACACCCCCGCCGGGGATTGGCCCGCTGGCCTTTAAGTATTGCTTTCCCATAATGCTCCTTGCCGAGCATAGTCCTAACTGGATGTCACTACTGTTTTGCCACAAGCTCTCGCTTGTTCTCCTATGCTGATACCAGGTTCCGCCCTGCATCCTTCAGTTTCCTTCAAGCCGCTTGTTCTCCTATGCTGATACCAGGTTCCGCCCTGCGTCTTTCAGCTCCCTTCAAGCCCGCTTGTTCTCCTATGCTGATACGGAGGTTCCGTCCTGCGTCCTTCAGCTTCCTGTTCTCCTGTGCTGAAGCAGAGGTTTCGTCCCTGCGTCCTTCAGCCTCCTGGATTCCTGCACTGAAGCGGAGGTTTCCCTGTGTATCTTCAGCTTCCTGGTTCCTGGGGCCTACTCTTTCCCTAATCTAGAGAGGCCGTGTCCTGGTTCCTGCACTGTTACAGAGGATTCCCCAGCCGCTCAGGACTCTTGCGCTGTAGCACTGGTGCACCCGTGCAGCAAAGCGGTGTGCTACTCTGGTCTGCCTACCATCTCCTGTGACCAGTACCATGGGCCATGGTCGTCGCTCGCGCAGAGGCCAACCCCGCGCTCCTAAGCTGAAGCGGGGCTCTCCTGACTACCTGTTGCCGAACTCTTGCCTGAACAATGTTTGTCCTGACCCTGGCTTGTACAACGACGACGCTGTCTTCTCCTTTCCTGATCCTGCTACGTATGACAACGAACTGCGCAATCCGGATCAGCCTGCGCGGTCTCAGGTCGGTGCTTTTACAACCCCACCTCAGCCTCGCGGTCCGACCCTGGTTTGTGACGAGCAGAACCCTGACACCTCAGGAGCAAGTGAATACCCCCAGTGGGTGTGTAGTTTATATACTAATGACAATTTTTCAATAAAAGCTTAATTGCACATAGGTCCTCCTATTAAAGGTACATGACTCTATGGCTCAAAAACGACGCAATTACACTAAACTTTAATATAACATATCATAAAGAAAATTAAAAAGTGCATAAAAGATGCTTAAAATATTTATAAAAATGCCCTATACATCATAAAACTATGCAGACTATGTAACTCAGCATGAGGACAGGAGAGATAAAGGGGAGAGAGAAAATAAACATTAGATCAGTGACATGAATAATAGCGTATTACTATGTTAATAGGATCTCAAAGGCTTGAGATCAGGGGGGGGGAGGGAAGGGGAGAATGAGGGAAAACGAGAGGAGGGGGGGGAACAGGGGAGTGATCAGTAGTGATGGGAATGATGGGAGGGATGAAGTGGGGTAATAGAGTGAGCACAGCAGAGATAATATGACTGAAAAAGATATTAGTTGATTAGGAATGGTATTATTTCAAAGTCTGCATTCAAACCGTGTGGTATTAAGGTGTTTAATTTGTGAATCCAGAACATTTCACGTTTGCTTAAGTCAATATCTCTGCTGCGACCTCTCCAATGCTGTAACACATTTTCTATACCCGTAAATTTCAAACCTTTAGTGCTCGAATTATGAAACAGTGCAAAATGTTTGGAAACACTGTGGGTTAAAACCCCCCTACGAATATTGCTCAAATGTTCTAAAATACGTGTTTTTATTGCTCGTTTTGTTTTGCCCACGTATTGGAGCCCACATGGACATTCTAATAAATAAATCACATATTCTGTGTGGCAATTCATATATTGTTTAATCTCAAAGGTTTCCTTCCGATTGTTACCCATAAAGTTCCTTTTGTCTGTCTGTTTGTATTCACCATACACCGTAGTAATGGACAAATCTCCCACTGGGTGGGGGAAACACCGTTACATTTGGAGGCGCTGCTGAGATCTATAACATCACAGGCTTTCGAAACAAAGCTGGAAGTAATAAGGTACGCTTCCAGAACAAGTACTGAAACTGAAGGATGGATGCTAGGTATAGTGTCCAGGGGACCCCAGCATACCATTACCAGGGACCAGATTTCCCCGCCATGGAACTATGACTTAGACTGCCCTATCATGTGAAAGGTATGGAGACAAGAAGGCTGTTCTAAGTCGCCCTGAGGCGGGTAGTCGGGACAGCTAAAGGGGGTGCTTTGGCTAACTGAGTCCCAGAGACCTCTGGAGAGGATCCGTGATACTGGCAGCCGAGTGGGGCAGCGTATGGGTACTGCATAAGGAGTATCTTAGGAGGGGTGCCTGAACCTCTGCTAGAAGAAGCCCAGAGTACTACTAGCCGTAGCCAGATCATGGAACCACAGAGTACTTACAATGCTTGCAAAACTGTAATCGTGTGCAGCGTATCAAGATGGAGCTTCGCTAGCCTGGGATTTAACCTACTCTTGGTAGACCGCAACCATGTGCTGTACAGATTCATAGGAAATGAGTTCCTGCCAGAACCACGCAGATCACGTGGCGGAGTTGCAAACTGCAGAAAGCAGTGTTGCCGCTTTATTATGGAGTGGTGCGAAAAACATGGCTACTGGCTGCACTGGCTGGCTGCACTGGCTACTGGATCCCGGGGACTTGGGATCCGCCTATGGCGCAAAAACCAGGACTCCACCCTGCGATGTGAATTGCTCATTGTAAGGATCCATCATCTGCGCACCCCTTTCCCTCACCCCCTCCCCCCCCCGGCGCGCTCCCAGCTTACCCAGATCCGCGATCGGGTGTCCTGCCTCTGCTGCCTCCTGCAGCGCATCTCGCGGTCCAGCAAACATCAGCATTCCTCCTAGGGGCACGCGCGGACCTCACTCGGCAATAAATGCCGTCCCGCCTCCAGGCTTCGCGCGGTACCCGCGCACGCGCACAGAGACTCCTTCACTCCGCTGCTCAATAGGATTCACCTGTTCTGTTTCCAGCAGCCAAGCACAGTCAGGCATACTATGGAGTATGCTCACTTCTCATTGGACTATCCTTCCTATATATGTGTCACTGAAAAAAGGGGGGTTAACCAAGTGTGGCGCTCATATATATAGTGTTCCTTAGCATAAACATGTGATACACATAATAAAATATAATAAATGGTGACACTTATACAAACGTCGGATGCAGCTATAACCCGGTGTAGGATTGCTTTCTCAATCCTTGTGGCAAGTGAAGAGAGGGGTCATCGGGAAGCGCATACCGTGTTGAAACAAAAGACAAATACTTATAGTGCAATATTGTAAAGTCAATGGTGTGATAATAAACTGCTAGCTAGGATGAATATACAGAATACTCACAAACGTGAGGTAGAACAAAGGCACATAAAGGTATCTTTAAGTGGTGGTTGTAATCCGTGCAGACGGGATATCACCAGACCGGTACCCTCCACACAGGACCTTAAGGTAAGACGATACTGGACATAGTGTAGACTGTATAACACATTTAATACGGGTAAAAACAAATCCAATCAACTCACATGATGTGTAAGGTAAAAAAGCATATAGATCACAACATGGATCTCTGCAAACTCTGCAACCGGATGGGTCTTCTCTCAAGTTTCCCTCTGTGCTGGCGTGCGTGTCACGGATGCGTATCACCGGCAGCCGGAAGTGACGACATCCGCATCCAGAGGTTCCGGTTGGGGCAAACAGCGTCACTCTACGCGTTTCACCTTCTCGGTTTCTTCAGGAGTGACGTTGTTTAGATGTGGGGAGCATATATATTGTAAGCTCATCTCTCATAGGTGGATACTTTAACAGGGATCGTACGGTGAAGGCTTAACTGAGATAGCCAAGGCAGATTAGATAATGGGCCAATTAGATATCGTAGGCGCACCATAGGTAATGTGCAAAGTGCAATTTTAAACACATAATGTATTAGCTAGTGGACGCATATATTGTGTTAATCTTCTACATCAGACATCAGACACCGGAAGAGAGAAAAGATACCACCCACCACTGTTTTCATTTGATGTGTGATACTATAGATCTTTTTATGGCCCAATTTTAAAATGTTTTTAATGAGTTTTTTATTTAATGAGTTTTTTAATTAGTTTTTAATTAGTTTGTAACCCTTTTTTGAATTCTACATATGTCTGGGGTAACAGGAACAACGATAGAGAGGGCAGACAGGGATTATAAAGGGGGAAGCACCAATGGGAGAGAGAGGAGGAGCAGAGAGGGAATTGGGAGACCCTAGGGATAGGACAGGAGAAGAGGAGGAGGAGACAGAGGGGCTGGATCAGGAAACAGCATGCAGGTCATGGGAGGAGGAGTTCAGCGACCGGCAAGCCTCAGAAGAGGAGCGTGTGCGCGCGCCCCCTGTAACCTGAGGGTGCGCGCGCACAGGCTGAGTCACCAGACGTGCGGAGCGCCGCACCGCGGGCACACCAGCGGGAGGAGCAAGGGGAACGGAGAGAACCACCACCGGAGGTAAGGGAATGGTTCAGGGTGTGGTGGAGGTCAGAGCAGGGGAGGCGTCACTGCGAGGGGCTGAGGGCCACGCGGGTGCGCGAGACTTGTGGGGCATGCGCTGTGGTAAAGGGATGGTGTCAGGGATGGCCGGAGCGGGGCAGGACTGGGTACATGCAGGAAGACTGACCAGGGAAGGGATGGGAGAGTGACAGAAGGGGGAGAAGTCCCCTGAACCGTTACAATATGTTCAGCCTGACCTCTGGCACATTGGCTGAGCATAACATTGTTTATGTGCGCTGTGTTCACTGCAGTCTTGATTCCTGTCTGAGCCTTGCCTGTCTTGTTCTGTGTTTCCTGACCTTGCTTGTTCTTTGGATTCCGCATTTCTCCGCTCCTGACCCAGCTTACCAACGACAAGCCATACCTCTCCGCTCCTGACCCCGGCTTACCCACGATGATCTGCACCACTCCAATCCCGACCTTGGCAAAAGTACCTGCAACGATCCATACCTCTCCAATCCAGACCTCGGCAGATATCACTGACCATCCTGACCTCTCCTACCCCAACCCGGCTACCACGACCTATCTGCACTCCAGACGCGCCCTCGCGGCTGTGGGTTGGCATTTATCAAATCCCCACCTCGGCGCATCGTTACTGTATGCTCAGCCCCACAAACATGAACCCCGCTGAGGTGGGGCGAGTCTTGAGCATGCACGCCAGCATGTTCTCGAAGATTGAGAAATATTTAGAGCAGAATGACCGACGCTTGGACCTATTACAAGAGAATATCCTGTCTCTCATGGTCCAGGCGCAAGCCCATCCTCCTGCTCCTCTGTTCCTGCTGCCACCACGTCTACTCTTATGCCTCTGACTCCGACATCTGAACCCCGACTTCCGACACCTAATCGTTACGCTGGAGATCCCCACGGATGTCGAGGGTTTCTTAATCAATGCTTCATTCAGTTCGAAATTATGCCTTCTCATTTTCCTTCTCAAAGATCCAAGGTGGCGTATATCATTTCGCTACTTACCGATGATGCACTGACCTGGGCTTCCCCCATCTGGGAGCAAAGATCAGACCTTACTCAAGACATAGGAAAATTCGCAGGAATTCCGCAGTCTTTGACACACCTGGTCGCAAGGTAACTGCTGCTTCCTCTCTTTTCCCAGGGAAACCATCCTGTTGCTAGATACGCTCTTGAGTTTCGTACTATCGCTGCTGAAACTGGATGGAATAATGAGCCCCTATCAGCTGCCTTCTGGAAAGGCCTCTCTGAGACATTAAAGGATGAACTGCACAAGAGCGCCCTACCGATCTTGAGGAGCTGATCGCTATCTGCATCCGCGTTGATTAACGTTTACAGGAAAGGAGGTCCGAAAGATCCTGCCATCGCCTGATCACTCCGAGTGTGTCTTCTTCCCAGGTGAGCACACCAGAATCTTTTCATCCCGATATCCCTGAACCCATGCAACTAGGTGGTAATAAGTTGTCTGCCACGGAGAAACAACGCCGACACAACGCCGGTCTCTGTCTGTACTGTGGCAATCCCAGTCATCTGGTACTTCATTGTCCCCACAAGTCGGGAAACACCAGCTCCCAATGTGGTCCTGGGGAATCACATAGGGAATACATTCTTTATCCTCTATCACAGCGAAACCATCTACCAGGATTCTGCTTCCTGTTACGCTCACCGGCGAGGGCTTCCATGTTTCTGCACTGGCTTTTGTGGATTCCGGGTCGGGAGGTAATTTTGTCGATCAAAGTTTCGTTGAAAGGAATAATATTCCCCTTGTTCGCAAGAAGTGCCCGGTGGGGTTGGAAGACATTGATGGTCGACCTCTTCAACCAGCATTTATCTCCTTACAAACCATTCCTTTTCACCTTCTTACTGGTATGGATCATTCAGAAGAGATCCAGTGTGATGCTTTCCACACTCCTTCGGTGGACATAATTCTTTGTCTTCCATGGCTGCAACGTCGCAATCCACGCTTCTATTGGTTTGGCAAGGAACAGGTCCTGTGGAGTCCCCTCTGCTCTAAGAACAGTGTGGTCTCCTTCAAAAGTATCTGTGGGGTCACTGCTTCCAAGGAAGAGAAGGTAAAGTTACCCGAGGTCTACACTGAATTTTGCGACGTGTTTGATAAGGCCAGATCTGACGTCTTACTCCCACATCGTCCTTTCGACTGTCCTATTGATTTGCTCCCTGGCTCAGTACCTCCCAGGGGAACTTCTTACCCACTTTCTCTTCCCGAAACCAAAGCTATAAAGGAGTATATCCATGAAAACTTACAGAGGGGTTTCATTCAAAAATCTTCATCTCCAGCCGGTGCTGGATCTTTCTTTGTGAAGAAAAAGGACGGATCTCTACGACCTGTATTGATTACAGAGGACTTTACAAAATCACCATTAAAAACCGCTATCCCTTACCATTGATTCCTGAACTCTTCGATCGCCTCCAAGGAGCCAACATCTTTATTAAATTGGATCTTCGTGCTGCCTACAATTTGGTAAGGATCTGCCAGGGCGACGAATGGAAAATGGCGTTCAATACCCCTGACGGCCACTTTGAATACCTCATCATGCCCTTCTGTCTCTGTAATGCTCCTGCGTTTTTCAAGATTTTGTTAACGAAATTTTCAGAGATCTGCTCAATCAATTTGTGGTCATCTATCTGGACGACATTTTGATTTTCTCTAAATCTTCTCAGGAACATGTCAGCCATGTTAAACAGGTACTTCTACGCCTACGGGAAACACTTTTGTTCGTCAAGCTGGAGAAGTGTCCCTTTCACCAAACATCCACAGCCTTCCTGGCATATATAATTTCTAACATGGGTCTCACTATGGATCCAGCTATTGTCAAGGTGGTTCTAGAGTGGCCTCGTCCTACTACCCTCCAAGCCGTTCAACGCTTCCTGGGCTTTGCAAACTATTACCGAAGATTTATTTAAAAAATTTCCTCTGCGGTAGTGCCCATCACTGGTTTAACCAAGAAAGGTGCGGGTCCCGTCTCATGGTCACCAACAGCTATTCAAGCTTTTGAACACCTGAAGACCGCCTTTGTTTCTGCATTCATCCTTATCCATCCAGATCCCAAGCTACCATTCACCTTGGTGGTAGATAAGTCGGACGTCGGAGCTGGTGCTATTCTCTCTCAGAGGAAGAACCCTCAAGCCAGACTTCATCCCTGTGCGTTTAAAAAATATATATATTTTGCTGAACAGAATTATGACATTAGTAACCGGGAACTTCTAGCAATCAAATTTGCTCTGGATGAGTAGAGACATCTGTTGGAAGGTACAGAAAACCCTATCACTATTCACACCGACCACAACAATTTGTTTTATATCGAGGGCGCTCGTCGCTTAGGATCTCGTCAAGCCAGGTGGTCACTTTTCTTCTCATGATTCAATTTCATTATTTATTTTTTTCCGGGTTTTAAAAATACCAAAGCCGATGCTCTATCCCGCCAGTTCCTGGTAGACGACAAAACCGAGGACCAGCAGAAACCTATTCTTCCTTCCAAATATGTTCTTTCTGCCAATACGTTTGATGCTTTAAAAGACATTGTACAAAAGCAATCTCATATTCCAGAGGATCTCGTAGCACCTGATGGTCGATTGTTTACCCCACCACCTCATCAGAAGGTTCTGGAATGGGGCCACTCTTCTAAATCTTCTGGACATCCAGGTACTAGAAGGACCACAGATCTCATAGAGCAGACCTTTTGGTGGCCCGGTATGCAAAAGGACATCAAGGAATTTGTTGCTGCTTGCATGACGTGCTCGGAATAAGACTCCAGGACTCCTTCGACCACTTCCGGATCGCCCATTGACACACTTGGCCATGGACTTCATAGTCGAACTGCCTGTATCTAAAAGGATGAACACCATCTTAGTTGTGGTAGATCGCTTCTCAAAATAGTCTCATTTTATTCCACTTAAAGGTCTTCCCAGCTCTCCCAAATTGGCAGACATCTTTGTCAAAGAAATCTATCGCCTCCACGGGGTACCATTGGTCATAGTATCTGATAGAGGTTCGCAATTTATTTCTAAGTTCTGGCGCTCCTTCTGCCAGCTACTAGGAATCGCACTACATTTCTCTTCTGGGTATCATCCCCAAACCAACGGCCAGACCGAAAGTACCAATATTTCCCTGGAACAGTATATCCAGTGTTTCGTGTCTGATACTCATGATGACTGGGCTGAGCTTCTTCCTTGGGCCGAATTCATGCATAACAATTTGCACAATGAATCCACCTCAGAGTCGCCCTTCTTCATTAATTACGGATTTCATCCTCTTCTTCTACCCATCTCCACTTCCACTTCCGGGGTACCAGCGGCTGACGACAGAGTCATTAGTTTTCAAAGGCTGTGGAGAAGGATTCAGGACAACCTCAAGAAAGCAACTACCAGACAAAAGGCACAGGCGGATCGCCACAGAAGAAAGATCCAAGAGTTTAAACCGGGAGATAAGGTCTGGTTATCATCTAAAAACATCATACGCTGAAACTGGCACCGAGATTTCTTGGACCATTCGCTATTTCGGAGAAAATCAACCTGGTTGCTTACCGAATACGACTTCCGCCATCTATGAGAATACCTTCTGTATTTCACATCTCCCTTTTGAAGCCAGTTACTCTGAACTCTCATTCTTCCGACTCTTCCTCACCTCTTCCTTGCCTCGTACAAGGCCAACAGGAATACGAGGTACAATCCATCCTGGATTCCAGGTCCTCCAGAGGATCAATCCAATACTTGGTGCATTGGAAGGGTTTCGGACACGAAGAAAGGTCCTGGATTTCTCATCATCGTCTCCATGCACCCAGACTCCTCCGTCTTTTCCATCAAAGATATCCTGACAAACCTTTCTGGATTCGCCCGGAGGTCGCTCCAGAGGGGGGTACTGTAAGGATCCGTCATCCACACCCCCTCTGGCGCGCTCCCAGCTTAACCAGATCAGCGATTGGGTGTCCTGCCTCTGCTGCCTCCTGCAGCGCATCTCGTGGTCCAGCAAACATCAACGTTCCTCCTAGGGACACGTGTGGACCTCACTCGGCACTAAATCCCATCCCCGCGGGTCCCGCCTCCAGGCTTCGCTCGCGAGGTGCCGTCACCGTCATGCAGCGCGCACCCGCTATGCGCGGCACCCCCGCACGCGCGCAGACACTCCTTCACTCTGCTGCTCAATAGGATTCACCTGTTCTGTTTCCAGCAGCCAACCACAGTCAGGCATACTAGGAAGTATGCTCACTTCTCATTGGACTCTCCTTCCTATATATGCTCAGCCTGCCCTCATTGGCTGAGCATAACCTTGTTTATGTACGCTGTGTTCACTGCAGTTCTGCCTCCTGACCCCGGCTTACCCTCGACGATTCGCACCTCTCCAATCCTGACCTTTGCAAAAGTACCTGCAATGATCCATACCTCTCCAATCCAGACCTCGCAAGTATCACTGACCATCCTGACCTTGCTACCTCGACCTATCTACACTCCAGATGCGCCCTCGCGGCTGTGGGTTGGTGTTTGTCAAATCCCCACTTCGGCCTCGCGGTCACGCCTTGTTTGTGGTGAGCGTATCGTTAACACTCATCCAGGAGTCAGAGTCACACCCTGTCACTGTGGGACCCTCCTCTAATCTCCAACAGGAGAGGGCCAGGTGACAACCAATGCTCATCGACTACCAAAGATAAGGGAGGAGTCGGATGTGTCCGACTGCACCCTCAGTTCTTCGGAGTCAGCAACGACGGCGGAGCTACCCTACCTGTGCTTCTGCCTCAACGCACTTTAGCTCAATCTACAATGGCCGAATGTGCTATGGGACATTACTCCTTGCCAGGAGGATTCCTAGAGGTAACAATGGGGGGATGCCAACCGCTTGATGTGCCTTTGCCCAAATTGTGCCTATCCGGGTCAAGACCTAGCTACAACCCGCCTGCCATCGTCTACGCCCTGTTTGCCTGGAAACCCGACCGACTCTAATACTGGGTCAGACGATGGGGAGTTTCCTTTCCGTACGGCGGAGGCTGGCTAGGTATTAAAAAAAAAAGAGTGGTGTGAATAGCGCTAAAAGACTAAGACAAAATATGTATAATAAAGAATAATGCAACAATTATACAGTGATAAAGGTGTGTGATAATACACCCTACACCTATTGACTATAGGGCAAGGCTGCCAAATTAAACTAACCCAAAACACAGTTAGTGCAAGAACAAAAAACAACAATACAAACCGGCGCCTTAAAGTCCAATAAAGGAACGATTATGGAGTCCAAAAAATGACGACAATGTCCAATTGAGGAGAGTCCAATCTTTAACTACAGGCTCCACAGCAAGGATTTACATGTGTGAAGCAAAGGAGAGAAGAAGAAAAATCATAGTGCAACAATGTTAAATGCAAACATACAAGACACACAAGACAAGACAAACATGAAACAATGACAAGTAGGCTGACAAATAATAAAAGAGTAAATTTAATGAACAATAGGTTGGTCTCTGGTTCTCCTGGTGCCGTCTGCCGCTCCGTTACCGGAAACACGTCACTGGGGGCGGGACAAGTGGCCGAAACTCCCTTCTCCTGCTTCTATGCCTGGACACGCTCCTGCAGTGCTCTGCTCAATGCAATCACTCTCTCAAACTGATCAACGCGTTTCGTGCGCATAAGTAGGATTCCGGTTTTACCATGACCTTATCGGCGATCCCAACCGACTGCGCAGTTTAGTTTGGAAGTCCCATCTGGGGGAGCTTGAATGACAGAGGAGCCTTTCATGGGTGACGAGAGATTCAGCGATTCCAGCAGTAGCCGGACTGTGCCTCCAGTGATCATGGGGACTCCCGTGTACCCGCTGAGCGGTGAGGAATCACCTCCTTTATTCCCAGCAGGACCCGATGGTGACGCCCGCTGAAACGGTACCTTCCGGTGCCAGCTATGATGCCGAGGACGAAGGGAGCGATCTTGATCGGGATCCCGTGATGCCGGAACCTAACGACGTCCTTTCCAACAGTGACCGCCAGGGCGGACGAGAAATGGCCTATTCCCGCTCCGGTGAGTACCACCCCCGTTACGTTTTCTCCAAGTATGCGACCTTTGAGAGATGCTCGTAGGACTTATCCTGGATATTCTAAAGCTCCCTGTCCAGTTGTAGTGCTACTGCTCATACGTGAGACTTTGGCTGAGCACCACAACTATGCTACGGAGCAACCCTTTTTTCCGCCGATAGAGTCCTATATTGCCGGTATGAAGGGAGTACCTCCTTGGGAAGTGGAGCAGCTTAAGGACAATGTTTCTCATGTTCCTATAGAGACTATTCTGCCTGAGCAGGATATACCGGTGAATTTCAAGCGTATGGCGAGGTGGGAAAGAAACAGGCTGAGATCTGAGTTCTATTTCCAGGAACCAGTAGGAGAGGAGATTGAGTTTAGCTCCGAGAAGAGTGAGGGGAGCGAGCCTTGCTCCAAAGAGGAGGAGTTATGGGACTTTACTGATAGAGCCATTAAGGATAATACGCCGATAATTATTACTGAGTATTTCCCCAGTTGTGAGTCTGCATCGCCTCATGCTTCACCCCCCTGGGTTAGTGAGATTATGGTGGAGTATCAATCAGATTGGGGTATGGGTGGTTCTGAGAAAAGCGCTCAGGAGTTATCCTGGCAGGAGTTTTCCTTACTCCTAGATTCCATGCCTAGCACATGCCTGGTTGTGGTTGCCCCTTATGTTACCAGGAATGTCGTTCGGCTCTTGCTTTAGATCCAGTGGATCATGCCGTGCGCAGATCACCTTAAGAAGGTATTTTCATTGACAGTGCCCGGTCATACAGAGCACTACTATTGTTAAGAAGGTTCTCCACGTTGGGAGGAACCCCAGTTCTGCAGCACAGCCATTTGATTGTTGTATTCAAATATATGCTGTATAACGATATTCATTGAAATGTGTTATCATGCATATTGAAATGTGATCAACCATTATGTAAAGTGTTATCTTATTTAGTTCAGGTTTCATTAGAAGATGGTACCCGAAATTTTAGGGCCCAAGTGGGGTCGTTGGGAATCCACCAGAGGGAGAGTGTAGTCTGGTCACCTGATGGCTACTATTCTGCCCTTGGGCTGGCAGTAAACCCTGGTACAACCAGGTTGGCAGTAGTTGGTATGGGGTTTTCCCCCTACGATGAACTGCATTTGAGTGACAGCGGGTGGCGGTGACATCAGGCCTGGGCATGACTAATCATGAGCCAAACCTGGTGCCCTCCTACTGGCAGTACTTAAAGGCAGGACCGCCCTAAATTTTGTAGTGTCCTTCCCCCCACTGAGGAAGACAGGTCACACAACTGGGAGCCTAAGATTGGGGCCTTCCCTTGTGCTCTTCCCTCCGGGGGAGGGTGAGTCTGGACCATACCTCTGCCTCTGCTAGGGAGGCAGGGAAGCGGTAGGACGGCTGCGGGTGCCCTTGGCCTTCAGTGAGGGCTGAGAGTACTGCATTGGGCAGAAGCCTGCCGTGTAACTGTGCTGTACAGAGTGAATAAACCGTTCCTGTTGTTATATACCTCCTGCCTGGTGCGTGACCTTACTGGGGGGAGGTAATAGTTCTACCGTGGGAGATCACCTTCAGTTCCTGGAGCCTACGGCAGATGGAGGCGCTGCACTGCTAAAGAGATATGTGGGGTATGAACCCCAGAAGCCTAGTCCTGTGTCCCCACTACCATCGGCAGACGACTCAGCCCTCCTGTTACCATACACCGTAGTAACGGCCAAATCTCCCACGGGGTGGGGGAAACTCTGTTACATTTAAAAAAAAAAAAACATGTAGGATAGTGCTTGCATTGCTCTTTTAAAACAAAACTGTTTTGTGTTCGTGTGTGTTAAAAAAAAAAAAACCACAGTAACCTTTATTAGACTGCACTGGGTTCTGGGGAAAGCTCCATTTTAATAAATTAATTTATTTATTTAATTAATAATGAATACGCGTATATATCCATTCCTGAGCAGAGCGTCAGACTTTAAAAAAAGGAGAGGAAGAGAAGAGATAGATCTCTCACAGTAAGTAAAATAACCTGCGGAAACATGCAGCAGGAGCAGCAGCAGCAGCAGCAGCAGCAGCAGCAGCAGCAGCAGCAGCAGCAGCAGCAGCAGCAGCAGCAGCACCAGCGTTGATAGAGCCCCTGCCTGCACTATGCTGGAGGGTCAGCAGGGGGAGCAGCCCCTGTGTGTGGGGGTTAGAAAGATGGGGGGGAGCCAGGGGAGGGGGCGGGTTAGAGAGATGGGAGGGGGGGTCAGGGGGCGGGTTAGAGAGATGGGGGGCGGGTTAGAGAGATGGGGGGCGGGGGAGCCAGGGCAGGGGGAGGGAAAGGAAATGATGCACACAGTTCCTGCGGCCTGGGAGCCATTACCACTAGCACAGAGGTTGCATGCTGGTGAATGCATGGGATGTGCTGCGGCCCGGGAGAGGCGGCTGCTAGATACAGGATTTAAAGGCTGAGCTGGGAGCAGAAGCGCTGCGGCAGGAGCTGGGCAGGAGGGCACTGCAGGAGCTGGCCAATGTGAGTGTGTGCTGGGCATCAGGGAACAATAGTGTGTGTTACATAGCGACATCATGTGCACCGAGAGGCCCATACAATCCCACCCCATGCAGCATATAATCCCACCCCATGCACTGCGCCCCCATATAATGCCACCCCATGCACGGCCACCCTACAGCATATAATCCCACCCCATGCATGGCCACCCTACAGTATATAATCCCACCCCATGCACTGTGCCCCCATATAATCCCACCCCATGCACTGCGCCCCCATATAATGCCACCCCATGCACGGCCACCCTACAACATATAATCCCACCCCATGCATGGCCACCCTACAGTATATAATCCCACCCCATGCACTGTGCCCCCATATAATCCCACCCCATGCACTGCGCCCCCATATATTGCCACCCCATGCATGGCCACCCTACAGCATATAATCCCACCCCATGCACTGCGCCCCCATATAACGCCACCCCATGCATGGCCACCCTACAGCATATAATCCCACCCCATGCACTGCGCCCCCATATAATGACACCCCATGCATGGCCACCCTACAGCATATAATCCCACACCATGCACTGCGCCCTCATATAATGACACCCCATGCATGGCCACCCTACAGCATATAATCCCACCCCATGCACTGCGCCCCCATATAATGACACCCCATGCATGGCCACCCTACAGTATATAATCCCACCCCATGCACTGCGCCCCCATACAAACGCATCCCATGCAAGCCCACCCTATGGTATATAATCCCCCCAGGCACTGCCAGTGCCACCCTGGGCTTGGACAGGAGTCCAGTGTGGAACCTCCACTCACTTCATGTTGTGTTGAATAAAGTTTTATTATGCTTAGTCTCTCTGTCTCTCATACATGCTGAACTTCTGTATTTGTAATATATCTGAAATTAAAATTGCTGTCCGTCTGTGAGCAGGTACCTATAGGTACAAGATGGATATAGATCTATTTCTTGTACATACAGTTTGGTTACCTGTTCATGGACATACACAAATTTGAATTTCATACATGTATGTATAAAGCTTGTGTGTGCATATATATCATACTGATGCTCTGTATATGTAGTAAATCTGTGAATATATGAACGCGTTAATATATATAAATATATATATATATATATATATACACTTTTCTGTACGTTCGTGTGCTTTTTTGTATTTGTGTATATACATCCATGCACACAATACATATGTATGCCATATGTATTGTGTATTGTATGTCTTTATATAGCGCCATTAATGTACATAGCGCTTCACAGCAGTAATACACGTGGTAATCAAATAAATAACAGATAATATAAATAACAGATCATGGGAATAAGTGCTTTAGACATTAAGGAAGAGGAGTCCCTGCTCCGAGGAGCTTACAGTCTAATTGGTAGGAGGGAGTTCTGGTAAGTGCGTCTGCAGGGGGCCAAGCTTATGTATCATGTTCAGAATATCCACACTGCTATTCATATGCTTCTTTAAGCAAGTGTGTCTTAAGTTGGGTCTTAAAGGTGGATAGAGAGGGTGCTAGTCGGGTACTGAGGGAAGGGCATGCCAGAGGTGTGGGGCAGTCAGTGAAAAAGGTTTAAGGCGGGAGAGGGCTTTAGATACAAAGGGGGTAGAAAGAAGACATCCTTGAGAAGAACGCAAGAGTCTGGATGGTGCATAACGAGAAATTAGGGCTGAGATGTAAGGAGGGGCAGAGAGTGTAAAGCTTTAAAAGTGAGGAGAAGAATGGAGTGTGAGATGCGGGATTTGATCGGAAGCCAGGAGAGGGATTTCAGGAGGGGAGACGCTGAGACAGATTTAGGAAACAGTAGAGTGATTCTGGCAGCAGCGTTTAGGATAGATTGTAAGGGAGACAGGTGAGAGGCAGGAAGGCCGGACAGCAGGAGGTTACATTAATCAAGACGGGAGAGAATGAGGGCCTGAGTCAGTTTTTTAGCAGTCGAGCTACAGAGGAAAGGGCGTATCTTTGTTATATTGCGGAGGAAAAAGCAACAGGTTTTAGAAATGTTTTGAATGTGAGGGGCAAATGTGAGAGAGGAGTCGAGTGTACCCGTAGGCAGCGTGCTTGGGCTACTGGGTGAATGATCGTAGTAATGTGGAAGGAGGTAGTAGGGCCAGGTTTGGGAGGAAGTATGAGGAGCTCTGTTTTAGCCATGTTGAGTTTTAGGCGGCCGAGGGCCATCCAGGATGATATAGCAGAGAGACATTCAGAAACTTTGGTTTGTACAGCAGGTGTAAGGTCAGGTGTTGAAAAGTATATTTGTGTGTCGTCAGCATAGAGGTGATAATTAAATCCAAAAGATGTTATTAGGTCACCTAGAGAGAGTGTATACAGAGAAAAGAGAAGAGGTCCCAGGACAGAGCCCTGGGGTACCCCCACAGAGAGATCAACAGAGGAGGAGGAGGTGTTAGCAGAAGAGACACTGAAAGTACAAATTCCTGTATGTATCTGTGAGAGGGGTACACTGCACACCTGTGTATTTCTTGCCAGTTTCTCTGTAATTTTGGGATGGAGAGTTAGGGACCAGTCTGTCCCGAGTCATCTGTATATCCTCTGCACAGAGAGAGATGGTTTAGTAAGACCGTATAACTGGGACAGTGCCATGTAGGGGCAGTAATACCCATACCCACACCCTAACTCTCTTACTTCCACGGGTCTGCTCCGCATTGCTGGGTAAAGTCTTCCTTAGGCCGTGCGTATAGTGCCCGCGATGCGATGTCGCCCAAAAACAAATGCAGTGTAGTAAGCGCGGCGACGGCGAGGCGTCACGAATTTTGGCAGCTGCCAATATTTGATTTTTCAAAAGCTGTCGCCTCATGTGACAGGCCATGAACCAATCAAATGCCAGTACGCCCGCGCCGCCGCCGCAAAGCGAAATATAACTTGCTAGCGGCGACGGGTGACTTCACCCGTCGCGGGCACTATACGCTCGGCCTCAGGCTGCGTCCATAAACACTTTGCCCGCGCGGAGGCTGAGAGAAAGCGGGTGCTTTCTCTGGCCATGGTACGCGCGCCATCCATGGGCGTGCCAGTGGCGTCACGGAGCTGGTTCGCCCTCATTGGGCGAACCGCTCACGTGACCGGCCCGTCGCGCCAAGAAATCAGTTTTGGCTGATTTCTTGCGCAACGCACTCCCGCACGCCGTATAGACGCGATCACTGCCTTTAGACAGACTGATCGGTGCGGACACGGTCGGCCATACCATGGACGCAGCCTTACAGTCCGTAACCCTTAATGTAACAACTAGCACCTGCCTGAGACTTCACACGTGAGCAGAGTGACATGGATTTCCGTCCTTGTAAATTGTAGGATTTAATTGGTAGCATGTTTGTAATTGTAGGTTTTAAAGACAGCCCGGGATGGAGCGGGCTGCTGCCCCCTATGGGAGGGGCATTCCGCCCTATAAGAGGGGCATTCCGTAAGGTCTGATACCGGTTCTCATACACAGACTCCACAGGCAGTAATAACCCTTATCGGAGCTTGGTGCATCCCTGGTGTACGGGATCTAGAAGGGGGTTGAGGAACACCGGACTTATTAAATAACTTTTGTTGAAATATTTTGGCATAGAAAACTAATTTCCAGTCGCAGTAATCCAACCATTTTTTGGGGGAAATCCCTCGTGTAAAGCATTCCATCAAGATAGAGGCTACTTATGTGACGATTCGGGTACATGGGGACTGGTTCAACCTTGTGTAACAGGAAGTTGGGTAAATAAGGGACTAACCCTAATATGATAGCCTAACCCTACAGTGCCAGCCTAACCTTTGCCCTATTATACCAGACTAATCCGACTATGATAGCCTGACCATTCAATGCCAGCCTAACCTGTGCACTATTATACCAGTCTAACCCTAATATGATAGTCTAACCCTAATATGATAGTCTAACCCTAATATGATGTCATGTGTGCGGTTCGCCCTCGTTGGCTGAACCGTGGCACTTGACCCGGCCGCCCCGTGACAATCAAGATTTTGTCTGGCGCAAAATTGTCCCGCGCGCTCTATGGCCTTGTGCATTGCCTTACGGGCTTTTGTGTGTGGCGAGCCCGACGTTGCTTGCGCTGCCGTGCTTACTATGGCCGCGGGCCTGCTCTCAAACCTTAGCCCAAGTTAGAAGTGAAAATGAGACTGTTTGCTTTACACAAACCCTTTGCTGCAGCACCATGAAATGCGTTGGGGAGGTACATTTGAAGGTCTTGCCAAATGAATAGGACCAATTTAACCAGAGAGGCCAGAAGCTCATTGCTCGACAATATATTTTGAGTGGTTTTTATTCATTTTTTTTTTTTTTAACTTGGTTTGTAAACACACCGTTTTCTTTGTGTATAATACACGTTATGTGTTGGTTTTATGTTTTGGTCGTTTGGATATATCTTCATCCGGCAGCAGCCCCACAGCACTGTGCTCCCGGCACATTAGCGGTTCACTCTCGCCTTCGCATTTCATTTTTCTCTCCACCATCGTGTGAAGTTCGCTGTCTGCTTTCTCCTCCTCCTCGTTTTCTCCCGACTCACTGTGCTTTTATTGTGTTTTAGACCTAAAAAAAAATGATCCCCAAACCAAAGTTAGGAATTGTCATGTGAACACTCTACTGCAGGCTTTTGGGCCTATATAAACTCTAACTGTTCCATCCAAGACTGTATTATCCTAAATAGGTGAATATTGCACAGTCTTGGAAATATTTGTAATGTGATTAGGAAGCAAATAGAGCAATGCTTCAAGTTTGTTATGCTTATACCAATTCGTTGTAGCTTGGGGTGCCGTTAAGCAGACCAACGATAACAGTTCTTCATACATTAAAAAATGTATATATGTAGAGCGTTTTGATACCACATTGGTTATACAACGACGTACTGTGACAGCATAGTCAGAATCAAACCTGTTTGTAACAGTGTTATCTAACATTACCTGCACTGCTGTAATGACCCATGTCTGTATGTCTTCTGCTCCTTCCTGTGCAGTTTGTCATGCTGAGGGTCTGACTCTAGCCGCAGACATGTCTGAGAGCAGCCTTCCCATCTGTCGGATCACCACCAGATCAGCACACCGCCTGAACCAAGACGCCTCCACTACACCGGATTCTGATGCCTCTACTTCGGGCCCCTCCCCTACCAGCTCCCAGAACACCAACTCATCAACTCCTCCTAGGCTGGAGCCCAAGCTGGAGCCCAAGCTGGAGCCCAAGCTGGAGCCCAAGGAGGAATCTTCCGACTCAGAGATGCCCTGCACGCCCATCAGCTCAGACGCCCAGTTGTCTCCTTCCACGTCGCAGGTTGCGACTCCTCAGAACAAGGAGCTTTCGGGAGGGCAGGGATCCGGTGCAAACTTCAACACGGGCAGAAAGAGGAAGGCCAACTTCTCCAACGAAGAGACGGAGACACTGGTAAAGGATGTGGTCAAGCACTTCAGCGCTCTGTATGGGTCCGAGGCCCTGCGAACGGAGTCCACCCGCAGGAACCAACGCAGGAGCCAGCTGTGGAACCAGATCCAGAAGAATGTCAACGGCCTGGGGTACACCCCGCGCTCCATCGACGACCTGAAGCACAAGTGGAGGGACCTACGGCTGGACGTAAAGAGGAAGATCACCCACGCCAGCAAGGGTCCGTCCCCTGTTGGTGTGACCCCCATTATAGACACCAAGCTCACATCCCTGGAGGAACTGGTTGCCTCTACCATAGGGCACCACTGCACCCTAGATGGAGAGCAGGAAGCGATGTACATGGAGCCAGGTGAGTGGGTGCAAGCTAGCCCTCTATTTGTTGACACCCCCCCCTTTTATTTGTTGCCAATTTGCTGTGCCACCACACCCACCAAAAAGAAGTGTGATTTAGTACTGAACAGAGCTCACATTAGCGTATAATTAGGCCTCTTTGATGCCTATAAAAAGCCTGGGACCACTCTAATTTGGCTGTATGTGTACTTCCTTGTGCATTTAACACAGACCGTGTGCTCACACACCTGTTCGTCACCGCTCTGCACTCTGAGATCGCACCCCACGATGCCTTCCGTAGCGCTGCTCTGTGCATGACATCTCTGCCTCCTGAGGGGTGTGTGGGCACGTGGTCTGTTTCTCCTGTGGTGGACTCTCCTGCGTTGTGTGTATGTGTATATACATATGTGCGTGTACATACACACTATGTATAAAAATCATGAGAGCTTGGTTGCCTGGTTCCCAAGAATGTAATCCTGGCGCCCATATTGGGTTGCCGATGCTGACCTCAGCGCCGCAACTGACAGCGCAAGTCATGATGGGTTGTGCTTAGTCCAGTGAGGTGAGCCATCGAAAGGGGGGAGGGAGAATGAGGCACAAGGAAGGTAGACTGTGGGTGGGGGAGAGAAACGCTCTGACAATTCCCGTCCCCGGTCTCATTTCTCTTTCCGAGAGGCGTTGGTGATTTATAAACTGTCATGTGTTTAATTGGTAAAATATTGATTGACGACGGGAAAAACCGGACATGTGCGAGTATTATAAATAGTGTGTGAATGTCAGGAGTCTCGGCGAGGGGGAGAAGGTTATTTGCCATCTTTCCATCTCATTTTACGCAGATGAATCCAATGGACATGCATCAAAACTGGACAGGGAGGCTTGAAGCTGCACTCCAGGTTGCCTTTGTTGCATTATTTATTTTAGTTGCAGGTTTGAAGCAGGGGGTTTCTGGAGCTGAACCCCACTCATCTCAGCTCCTGGGACCCCCTGCCTCCCAGAGGTACCAGCACACCCTACAGGAGGTGTGTATCTCCATATTTAAATGTCCCTCGTCACGCGGGCCAATAGGAAACCAATTGGCAAGCGATGATGTCACGACGCGTAAAACGCAACCCGGGAGTGCGGCTTTAAACCAGGCTGTTTTTCTTTGTGGGAAATTGAAGTGGGGGGGTGGGGGTGGGTTCTCTTTTTTTTTTTAAGACCCATTTCTCACTGCCTCCTGTACTCTGTCCTCAGGTGTCCCCAGGCAGTCCATCTTCTTCACCTGCAGAGGCCCCCCGACGAACATGTCCGATATCCGAAACGAAAGACTCAGCACCCCCCCCGGTAAGTCACCAGGGCTCGGGAGAGACTGTGGCGGGGGGGTGGTTACCCAGCGCTTGGCGTAGGGCTCTCGGTCCTTCTAGCAGCAAAAGGGTTAAAAAAAATTAAAAAAAGATGTTGGGAGTGAAAGGAATTTGGAGACAGTTGAGGGAGTCGCCAGAGGGGAAACGGTGCAGACTGGCCCGGTCAATGGTTTTTCCCGTGTCCATTAACCCTTTCATCGGGGTGTACAACGATGGAGCAGTAGGGCCTGTTCAAGTTGTCTTTCCATGGACATAGTCAGTGGAACCGCACCATGACCCGCCAACATTGGGGACGTGAGAGTAGGTACATGGCACCTTAGTTCTTCGTTCAATGTGGGATACAAGAGCTTACCAGCAAGTGACCCCCACGCCCTCCATACGATGGGCCTGCAATACACTCTATTTATTACATGTAAAGATCTTTTTACCAATGGACACTGGATCTAGTTTTAACATACCAATATATTCCTAACATGGCAAGTGATCAGATCATGAGAGAGAGAGAGGGGGGGGTGGGGGGGAATCAGATCAAGCTACTTGGGATGCCCCAGCAAGGGGTAGAATAGAACATAACAGAATGGGTGCTACGACAAATAATCCGGTCAGGGAATAACCCGCATGAGCAAAAAGGGAGTCAGGCACCCCAAAAATAGGGGGGGGGGGGGGGGAGCAAAAACGGGTCATTGTAACCCCTGACTTTTATAGTCTTTAAGTGATCAGATCAGTCATCAATATTGCAGCTGCTGTAACTGGCTGAAGGTTCGGAACGTTGGCCAATAGGAGGCGGGTAGTGCACCGATCCTCTGCCCACACACCCTGGCAGAGATGGGTACAGAAGGAGGTACAGTAGGTACTATGAGTGCTACATAGGTGCAGTGGGAGGACATGCATGTAGGCGGGAACGGTCCTGCCTTGGATTGAAGGGATCTCAGGGCAGTGGCATGTTTTATAGATCATATAAAAGGTAGATGTATTTCTAAAAGATTCTCTTCATGTTTAATAGGCGCCTTAATTAGCTAAACAGATGAGCAGACGTGGCTGATGCGCGCGAATGCCGCATTCCCAGCACGGAGCGACGCTCACTTTGTCACGCGCATGCGTAGGACTTTGATACTTTTAACCCCTTAAGTGGCATAAGGCAGGGGTGCTCAACTCCATTCTTCAAGCCTCCCCCCCCCCCCCCAACAGGTCAGGTTCTTAGGATATTCCTGCTTCACCACAGGTGTCTCAGTCAAAGACTTGAGCCTATGATTCAGCCACCTGTGCTAAAGCAGGGATATCCTAAAAACCTGACTGGGTGGGGGGGGGGGGGTGGTGGGCTTTAGGGTTTGAGTTGGGAGCCGCTGGCATAAGGGACTATGCACAACGTTGCTGGCGCCTCCCGCACTCGAGGGGTTAAAGGCGATTGAATCCAAGGGCGCCAGTTACTGATGAAGGTTTAAAAAAAAAAAAAAAAAAAAGTTTTGATTTTTAATGTAAAAAGCCCCTTTAATAATCAGATTATTAAAGTTGACTGGTTTTGTTACAGCTCCCCGGGTGTCGACGGTCAGCGTGGTGTCACAGGTGATGTCGCACTTACGCCTGCCTGTTGTTGCTCTTCCCACAGCAGTCACCAAACCTGCTGAGATCTCGGCCGTTACCTCATCGGTCAGCATCCTGCCCGCCGAGGTCTCCGTGCCCTTGTCAGATGATGGGGACAATGAGGATAATGAAGATGAGGACAATGAGGACAATGAGGAGCAGGACATGGATGTGACCGAAGCCATCACCATCAAACCCTACCCGGAGTCGTGGACGGCCATTGAGATGTGCGGTCCCACCCTGCTTACGGCCAAGCAGGAACTGTTGACGACCCAACAAGACCTGGCTCCGATGCAACAGAACCTGCCGTCCCCCCAGCCTGGCATAACGACCGTCCAGGAGGATCTGGGCCAGCAGGATCTGATACCGGCCAAGCCTGACTTGGATGGTTGCCACTCCCAGGGCTCCAGTATATCCTCCCCGGAGGGTTCCATTGGGCACTTAACAGCGCAGACGGAATGGGGCATCAACGGCAGTGTGGACAACCCAACGGTGGTTGACCAGAGCGAGACCTTCCAGCTAAAGGTGGAGGAGGATGAGGGTGAGAGTCAAGAGATGGAAACTGCTTCCGTTTCCCAGGAGCAGGCACAGCCCGGCTGGCAGGAGCAGCAGGAGGAGTGGGAGAAGCGTTCGGGGTCCCCCCACCGTAGTGATAACGCCCAAGAGGACTCCATCGCCTCTTCCGCCTCCCAGCAGGGGGACCCCTCCTCCGCAGGAGACCTGGCCCCCAACGGTGACTGCTCCTTCATGCCGGAAGAGCGCAGAGGGGCGTGGAGAACAAACATGCACCGTCTACTGGAGCTGGAGGAGCAGTGGGATCGCTTGTACCACCAGGAGCTCGGCATGTGGGAAGAGGAGAGAAGCCAGCAGCGGCAGCAGCGGGACCAGGACAGGGAACTTCAGCAACAGCTGCTGGGCGTCCTCACGGACATCCGTGACGAGCTACGCCACATTAGGCAGGAGAGAGCTACTTCGCGGGAGAGCCAGCCCGCCCCGGTGGCTAACGGCTCCAGCTCGCTCCCGGACACTGCCCCAGAACAGCCTGCCACTCCTGATAAACCCGCCACCCCTTCCCCCCAGAAATCCACCGCCTCCACTGCGGATTCCCCCGAGCCCCCGTCGGCGTTAGACGCCACTACTCCTAGCCCCCAACGGGGTCGTGGGAGGCCTAGAGGCCGACCTCGCACCCGGAGGCCAAGCACGACAGCGGAGGCCGCGGGCTGCAGCTGAACGTTTGAACATTTTGTGTCTGCTGCTGCCGCCAGCGGGCAGAGTTATTAGCACATTGGCTCTTGACGCTTGCAGCGAGAAGGTTAACTCCTCCCCTGCCAGAGGTTGCTGTGCGGGGCGCCTCTCTGGCAGCGCAGGGGTTAAACAAGGCATCAGACTTGTTTTTTTTTTTTTTTTTTTAACGATAAAATGAAATTAGTGGACGTGCTGTCCTGCTAAATCCTGTATATTATTATTATTTTTTTTTTTTTTTTTAATTCCTTAAAGAGATCTTACTGCCCTAAAATGTATAGCGGAAGAAACGTTGGACGGTCATTATTGTAGTGTTTAGACATTTTTAATAGGCTCAGTTTTGTCCATGATCATTATCCAAGTAAGACCTACAAATATTATGCTCACATAAGCGTTACACGTATATATAAAAGGACATCAAATATGTATAATTGACTTTCCTTTTTATGGCAAAACACTGGCGTTCAAAGTACTCTTAAAAAGAATTTGTTTTGTAGTTTTACACTTTTTTTTTTATTTTTCTTCCCCCGCCCCCCCCCCCCCCCATCGATTTTAAGCCGCTAATCTCCCAGGCTTTACATCATCTATGGAAACCCGGCACCGATATATATATTTTATTTGTCCCCCCAGGAAAATAAAATCCGAAGAGGCTAAAGGGGGGGGGGGGGGGAACCAGGCACCACGACAAAATAGCTTTTAACCTCTGACCCTTTTCGGCGAGGCGAGAGCGACGCCATTTTAGGTGGATTCCCAGTACAATTCCTTTCACGCGCGTAAACCCGACTTAAATAAAACTCTTCCCTCTCCTGTACGTTTTATGAGACTGCCCAGCCTGTCCAATAGAACAATTCTCCATGTCTGTTTATAACCAGATTAACCCCTTCTTCTCTGCATTGCTAGCCCCCTTTGGCAGGGAAAGGGTGGATGGATTTGTCGCGCTGCATCTATTATTTTTAAAAAAAAACACACGTCTAGTTTTGTACGAGAGAGATTTCACCCCACATAACATGAGCTTGTGATTTCCAACCCAAAGAGCATCTCGGGCGCGGGGAGGGGGTCTGAACCTATTGATAATTAGCCGCTTCGGGCGTCGGCGTCTTGATTTTCGCGCCGGTCACATTTAAAGGACAGTTTTTACCGAATGGCGTTGACCACCGGTCGCCCCGAGAGACTTTTTATTTAAGGTAGCAGAGAACTGTGCCTGGAAGAGACAAACGGGACGGACCTAGGAAAAAGAATAATGGGGGGCCGGGTGGGGGGGGTCTGAGGGTTTGCTTGAAGCATTGTGTCCCTCACCCGATGACTGGACCCTTTTTAATGTTTTGATGAAATAAAGGATTGATTTTGCAACTCGCTTGGGGCTTGCGTTGACCATGGGACATGATGGGGTGGGGTGTGCGCAGCGTACACCCCAAAAATGTCAAACACTTGTAAAATTTTCAAACCAACACGGGGGGAGGGATTTATGCTAAGCAGCAAAAGCCACGTGCACCCACAGAAGTGCCGCAGTCACCAGAGTCCAGCCGCGGTCATTTTTAACGACTTAAGTCAGCGCAGCCAGCGTTTCGGTGCAGCATACGAGCGCCTTCATCAGGGAGTTTTTGCGGGTGTTATTTATGGTCACGGTTACGTTTCTGGATGTCATTTAACTTAACATACATGACGGGGAGATACAATGTAACCACATTATGTAGCAGCATAGATAACACTAGCGTTGGTCTAACACTGGGACCAGACCTGGCCATCAAACCAGAAACTATCTTAAGGTGGGACCCTCCAACTGGAATCCACCCCACACGGAGGCGGATCTTCCGTGGAAAGACTGAGCGGTTGTTTGTTAGTACCTGGGGGGGCTGGCGTGTCCGGGCAGGTATATCTACAAGTGCTCATCCAACAAATCAGGGGAGCTCGTCTCGTAGTTATGAAATAAAGAAACACTACATAGTGTAATACTGTTGTGAATAAATTTGTGCAAACAAAGCTCAAAAATGACTACTCACAATAAAGCAGTCAAATTCAGACAGTCATCCAACTTAAGGGGTGGATGTTCCCTGTGTATACAGCAGCCAC
Organism: Ascaphus truei; assembly: GCF_040206685.1. Taxonomy (NCBI): domain Eukaryota; kingdom Metazoa; phylum Chordata; class Amphibia; order Anura; family Ascaphidae; genus Ascaphus; species Ascaphus truei. The sequence goes on from NC_134484.1 coordinate 468,631,736, forward strand.
CAGCCCCCAACCTCCAAGGAGAAAAAAAGAAGAAAAGAGACCATATAGTGCAGATGGTATTTAGTATTAAAAGGGATTCAAAAAATGCAGGCTTACACTTCATATGATCGAGGTAGGCAGTATGATAATATAGGTAGTGGGAGCTCATCTGGTCGCGATCCTTTTGAGTTCCTCACTATCATCTGCTCCACCGCAATACTCTCGCGTCCACGCCAGGCACTGCCGTTGCGTCACTTACGGTTGTTAAGCGAACTTCCGGATCTGATGACAGAGGTGGACCTCAGTTGTTCTTCCTCTTCGGTATGGGCTGAAACACTCTACATGTTTCGCCGTTGTTACGGCTTCATCAGGAGTTGGGGGCTGGTGGCTGCTGTATACACAGGGAACATCCACCCCTTAAGTTGGATGACTGCCTGAATTTGACTGCTTTATTGTGAGTAGTCATTTTTGAGCTTTGTTTGCACAAATTTATTCACAACAGTATTACACTATGTAGTGTTTATTTATTTCATAACTACATGACGAGCTCTCCTGATTTGTTGGAGGATCACCTGGTGCAAGACGAGTCTTTATCAAGGGTTGCAGTTTGTTTCTAAGTTTCTTCTTGATTATCACACTGCTTTATTATTTACACATATGTGGTTGAATTGTATATTGTCACATTTAGGGTGTGTTTAGAGCGCTATTGTTAGTTTTTTTCACATATCTACAAGTGCACCAACAATACACGAGGGCAGCGCTGTCACACAATTGGGGTGGGATTGGCTATTGTGGCCTGGACACTGGTGCATATATATATATATATATATATATATATATATATATATATATATTCCGAGGCAGGCTCACCTAGTCCAATATTGCTCCCGGGTCCCCTCCGACAACGCTCTACACGATGCACCGCACTGGTGCCTGCATGTCCTGGCGTTCTCCCGTCTGAGCCGTCGAGCTGGCTGTGACGTCACTGAATGCGACTCCCGCGATGGGAGGTCTCTGCGTACTCTGGTCCATCCCCCGGAAGAGCGGCTAGTACTCCGGCATCACTCACGACTGGGTAAAGTCCATTAGGCACAACACAATGGTGTAATCACTTCCTATGTCCTTGTTCCAGAGCGTGCTCCCAATTGTATGGTAGAATAGTAGAAAAGGGAGAAAAAAATTGGGCACTGCTGAAATAGAAATGAGGCTGGTAGTAGGTAAAAATTAAGTCACTTTATTGGGTATATAAGCCAAAAAATCTAAAAACCGCACACACCCCCAACACGTTTGAAAAAGCGCCCTGAGAGGCAGGAAACGCGTCGGGGAGGGGGGGGTGTGTGCTGTTTTTTAGATTTTTTGGTTTATATGCCCAATAAAATGACTTCATTTTTACCTACTACCAGCCTCATTTCTATTTCAGCAGTGCCCAATTTTTTCTCCCTTTTCTATTGTTCCTGTTATAAGTTACTGTCCAGTAAATACTGTTACATAGACCCTTGTGTGCAATTACTGACTGTATTGTCTTGTGAGGGGCTCTCTCACTGTGTGAGGATCCTTCCCAGATGGAGGCGCTGTTGGTATATTCATTACACACACATCCCAGGCTCCCAGTGGCGGAGGATCAGGCCACTCAGATCCTTTTTTGCCACTCTGGTAATTGCAGCACACGTGGTCACCCTAGACACGGGGGTGGGGGGGAAGGGGGCTACGTACTGTATATTAATTTCCTACCTTTGGCTGTGCCGGTGTCTCCCCACATTCTCCCCTCCAAATCCTGTCGACATGTCTGCGCGACGTCACGTGATGGCCCCGTTGCCACGACAACGAGACGCTCCGTGATGGAAACGGGGGCGCCACGTTGTCATGGCAATGTTACGTCACGTGTTGTGAGGTCACCGAGTATCTTGTTGTCATGGCAACGCAGCGCCATTTGACGTTGCGCAGCCGTGTTGACTTGACTTGCAGGGGGAGATGCAACCACCCCGGAGATCTACAAGGTGAGCCCGTAGCCGGAGACACGTGGTTGAAACGTGTAGTGTCCGGGTCAAACCCGGAGTGGTGGCAACCCTGAGTATGAGAGATAGGATGTTATAAGTGCGTTTATATATTGAGGCAAAAACGTCAACGTCGTTTGTTAGGCTTCTTTTTTTCAACCTAGCAGCTGACTTACTACACGGGTGCAGTTATGTTGTAGCCATGGTAAAAGAATGGTATGTAGGGCTGGCCCTGGAGGTATGAAATCAGAATTTAGGAACAGACACGTGAATTTTCATATTTCTATGCCAGTGACCTCTCTGGGGGAAAACCTAGGACATATAGTAATGTATAGGGATTTATGTTTTATTCTTTAATTTTAAGAACATGTTCTGTCTACTAAAATCCCTTTGCCCTAGGTGCTGTCTGTTAAGTATCATCCAGCAGCGCTAGGGTTACGTCTCTTGCACACGGGCCTGCATGTGAGAGGGCTAACCAGAGAGACACGAAGTAGCCAGGTGCAGGAGCCTGGCAGTTGAAGTCACATGTAAGGGGGGGTGGGCTGACTAGGCCTGTGATGTCAGCTGGGCCTGCCCAGATATTGGGGGAGAGGGATTAACCCCTCCCCAGGGGGTGAGAGCCCCCTCCCTAGTGTCTGTTCTGTTCTCTCTTCTCTGGGGGAAGAGAGTTCTGAGTGAGTCCTGTTCTGCCTTACCCCTTACCGGTGAGGTGTGTGGGCTCTGGCTGCTCCTGCATTTCCGCGTAGGGGACCTGCAGGGGAAACAATTACAACTTGCAAGGGAGAAGGCTGAGATCGCCGCACCACGCCGCTGGACCCTGCCGCAGGTAAGAGTGTGGGGGGGGGGGGGATTAGGGAGTTACTTTTGGTGGGGGGAGGGGGGTGGTGAGTGGATTTTTCCCTAGTTTGTCGAGCACACACACGCAAAGAGAGGTAATACCGGTATACGCACACACACGCAAAGAGAGGTAATACCGGTATACACACACACACGCCCAGAGAGGTAATACTGGTATACACATACACACACCCAGAGAGGTAATACCGGTATCCACATACACGCCCAGAGAGGTAATACCGGTATACACATACACCCCCAGAGAGGTAATACCGGTATCCACATACACGCCCAGAGACGTAATACCGGTATAACATACACGCCCAGAGAGGTAATACTGGTATACACATACACGCCCAGAGATGTAATACCGGTATACACATACACGCCCAGAGAGGTAATACCGGTATACACATGCACGCCCAGAGAGGTAATACCGCTATACACATGCACGCCCAGAGAGGTAATACCGGTATACTCATACACGCCCAGAGAGGTAATACCGGTATACACATACACGCCCAGAGAGGTAATACCGGTATACACATACACGCCCAGAGAGGTAATACCGGTATACTCATACACGCCCAGAGAGGTAATACCGATATATACATACACGCCCAGAGACGTAATACCGGTATACACATACACGCCCAGAGACGTAATACCGGTATACACATACACGCCCAGAGACGTAATACCGGTATACACATACACGCCCAGAGACGTAATACCGGTATACACATACACGCCCAGAAACGTAATACCGGTATACACATACACGCCCAGAGACGTAATACCGGTATACACATACACGCCCAGAGACGTAATACCGGTATACACATACACGCCCAGAGAGGTAATACCGGTATACACATACACGCCCAGAGAGGTAATACCGGTATACACATACACGCCCAGAGAGGTAATACCGGTATATACATACACGCCCAGAGAGGTAATACCAATGTGGCCCAGGTCCACCTTGGGCTCCCCTTTAGTCCCCCTCACCTCCGCTCATCTCCTCTGCGAATGGGAGCGCTGCGGGTAACGCGGGGGCGTGCACGCACCTCCGGTCATGCTGGGGAGAGTATGGGGGCCAACGGAGTGGCGAGCGCCTCGCCAGAGCTCCGACAGGAGCAAGTACACATCTTGCCTTTGCGCACGCATGCGCAGTATTTCCCCTAGTGCGGCAGCCATTACAAATAGCGCGCATGTGCAGAAGGTAGCGCAAGTGGCGGCCAATAGGGAAAAGCTCTCTGGGGACTACAACCCCCAGCAGCCGCAGTCAGGTGGAACACACGCAGCCAATAGCGCTGCTGCATTTGTGGTAAGGGGAGCTCGCGCTGACAGGAGTTAGGCAGTTAGTCAAAGAGTGAGAGAGTGAGTTAAGGAGTTGGATGCTGGACACAGGAATGGTCGGGTGGTGTGAGTGTGCAGGTGCATGTGGCATCTGCATTAGGCCAGAGACCCCTGATAGGCCCCAGCTAGACCCAACTCCCCTCAGTTTGTGGCTGCTACAGGGACAGGCCCAAAGATAGAGATACTGCCCCTGTAGCTTGTAGTGAGGGACACACCCAGGACATAGTGGCATCCTGGCTCTTGATGGTCTGGGACCAGACCATCCCAACGGAAGAGACTGTCCTTGAGGTGGACATCCCATGCAGAAACACCGGAGTCGCAGATCATCGTTGTGTCCGGTTACCCCATCGCAGGATGCAACGCGCCTGGGTGCGGACGCACCCGGCAGGTACCTTGCGCACAAGAGAATCAAAAACAAAAGAAACAACGCAAAACGCACATAGTGAAGTATATCAAATATAATTATATTAAGAAAAAGGGTAATTATTCTGCATACATAAATTCAGTTTCATATGATCAACACATAAGTTACCAAACAGCAAATCAGGACAGCGATCAGGAACAAGATCCTCAGATGAACAATCCTGGATGATATCTGGACGGCGTCTTAAACCCTCAAGGATGGTGGCTTCTCTCACAAGCAGCACTATCAGTCCATCATAGAGCATACGTCTCGTCAGAGGAACTTCCACACAGCAGGTGTAAAATCCGTTCCAGAATAGAGAGCCAATACACCCGCTTTGTTGCAGCCGTCACACCGTTTAGTTGATTCAGTGTTGGTAAGTCCACAGATTCATGCAATCATGAATGCAATAACAGTCCATACATGAAGGTAATATGGCTTTAGTACACGGTATACCCTCAGAAAAACACTTAAAGTGTAGTACGTCAGTCAGCGACGTCAGAGCTGTTACAGCCGCTCATCAGCGGTGCATCGCAGAGACTTGGCACTTGACTCATTTTGACTGATTAGCTGCAGGTGCTGCTAGCTTTCCAGAGGAGTTTAACTGTCTGTAGGCTGGAAAGCACACTAGCTGCACTACTCCAGCACCTTGAGATAGTGACTATTAGATATGATATATATATATATATATATATATATATATATATATATATACACTATCTATAATAACAATAAACAGATTTCTATTATTAAAATATGTATATATAATACATATCCAATCACGTATAAAAATAATTAAAAAATTATATATTTACCATATTTCCTCGATTCTAAGACGCCATCGATTCTAAGACGCACCCTTGATTTAATAAAAAAAATTGGGGGGAAAAAAACACTACATTAAATGTGCAGAAAAAATGTTTTTACTAGCAGAAAATTGAATACATTTAGCCATACAATTACATATCACTGCACAACACACTGCACAACACACTGCACAACAGAACACTGCACACTAGCACAACACTGCACAACATCACACAACACTATACTACAACTGTTCTCAGCACTACAGCATCGTCATTCCGTCAGTTACTGTACATTGAGTGGCAGGTGCTCCTCAGCTCATCCCCTCAGGCTGTGTTAACGTTCCGGCACCGCTTGGCTGATGGGGGGGAGGCAGCCGGCGAACGCACCGCTCAGCTGCTAGTCGCGGGCGGGGGGAGGGATGGGAGAGGCAGCCGGCGAGGTGCCGCACCGGTCAGCTGCTAGTCGCGGGGGGAAGATGGGGGAGGGATTGGAGAGGCAGCCGGCGAAGTGCCACACCGGTCAGCTGCTAGTCGCGGGGGGGGGGGGCAATAGGAGAGGCAGCCGGCACTTCAACCACTTCTGAAATCATCTCTCCTTCTGGGGGGTGGGGGAGGCATCTCTTCAAGGCAGCAAGCAGGGGGGGGTGGGGGGAGTGGACGCTCGTGATGCCGGACACACTGCTGAAATCCTTTCGGCGTTGCAGGGGGTTTTGGGGTTGTGAGTTGCAGAGGGGAACGAGCGGGCGGGGGGCCCATGGTTCAAACAGCCGACCACCGCACCACCCATAGCAGCTTTTGGTAAAACGCGGGAAGCTGCTGTGGCTTCTTCTGCAGCGCCCCCTGGCTGGTTTTTTTTAGTACATCGATTGTAAGACGCAGTCCCTATTTCAGCCATGTGAAAATGGGGAAAAAAGTGTTTCTTGCTATCGAGGAAATACGGTATATATATATATATATATACAGTGTTCGACAAACCTATACATTTGCTCGCCCCGGGCGAGTGGATTTAACCCCCGGGCGAGTAAATATTGGCCCAAGTAGCACACGTTTGGTACTAGGTGGCGAGTAGATTTTTTTTGTGTGGCGAGTAGATTTTTTGGTGATTTGTCAACCACTATATATATATATATATATATATATATATATAGTAAAAAGAAAAAGAACACAGGCGCAAATAAATGTGTGTGAGCAGAACGCATGAGTCGGGATGGTGTATTGCGAGAAATTAGGGCTGAGATGTAAGGAGGGGCAGAAGAGTGTAAAGCTTTAAAAGTGAGGAGGAGAATTGAGTGTGATACTGCTCAAGGATGTCGTCTCTCTACCCCCTTTGTATCTAAAGCCCTCTCCCGTCTTAAATCTTTCTCACTGACTGCCCCACACCTCTGGAATGCCCTTCCCCTCAATATCCGACTAGCACCCTCTCTATCCACTTTTTAAGACTCACATTAAAACACACGTGCTTAAAGAAGCATATGAGTAGCTCTGTGGCTGATACTTTACCCCTCATACATAAACCTTGGCCCCTTGCAGATGTACTTACCAGAACGCCCTCTTACTGTCTCTGTACATTCTTCCTACCTACCAATTAGATTGTAAGCTCTTCAGAGCAGGGACTCCTTTTGCTAAATGTTACTTTTATGTCTGAAGCGCTTCTTCCCATTATGTGTTATTTGTATTATTTGTTATTTATATGATTGTCACGTATATTACTGCTGTGAAGCGCTATGTTCATGAATGGCGCTATATAAAGACCTAGTGCTATATAAATAAAGACATACATACATGTTTTTTAGTGTTCTTTTTTAATAATGTAAGACTAGCAGATACCATCAATGTTTTCTGTGTATGAGTTGCTATGGCAACCCTTACACTGTATAAACTTGGACATTGATTTGAAAGAGAAGCTGCTGCAGCAAGCACTTGGTGAGGAAGTAGATTAAATCTTTACAGATGTACTGGAAAAAGGCATCTGGACATGCAGCGTGTCGGGCTCCAGTGCACCCTTTATCAAGCATTGTGATACAATCACAGCTCATTTAAATATACACACAATATGGAGTCATCACACGTGTTCAGTGACATCATCTAATGGCGTCTCAAACCAGCTACGGAGCGTCCCTCAGGCCAAAAATAAAAAACAAAGTAACAATATACTCCTCATAAAATCCCAACAGCGCCAGCTAGAGGGGAAAAAATATAATTCTATTAATACTTATATATACCCTGAATAGTAATCATTGTTAACCCTATAATTAAAGGGACACAATCATATTGTGTATACGGGGAAAAAAAAGTGCTACAATATATATAGACATTAACAATATTAAAATAGCATATTGTATATTTAAAGATACAGTATCAATACATGTGTTTATTAAATGTGTCAGTATGTCTGAGGAAATATTTCTAACTAAATGTGTCTATTGTACAGTGGGCCAGTAAATTATAAATACACCTCTATCATCATAACTGCAATAATACAATTCCAACAGAATATACCTATATTAAACAAATATAAAAATAGATACAAGTCAATCACAATCGGTGATTAAAGCAGATATGATCAGGACACAGAGCTGTGGAACCCTCAATCCAGAAAGCACGGAAGATCCTGATCTTCATTCATGCCAAAGGGCTTCCCAATCTGTGTGCCCACAGACGGACTCCTTCCTTTTAAGCAATTTCTAACGGTCACCCCTCCTTTACAAGGGTCCCACGTCATCCACTATTTGAAAAGTCAGCTGACTAATGTAGCCCTCTTTCTTACGCTCTAGAGTGACTACGGGTACTGTATACACACCTGTGGCTCCAGGAGATCTGAGCCTCCGCTAGCTGGGAGCCTGGGGTAACAATTATCTTTATTGGCAGCGCCTCCACTTGCCCAGGATCCCCATCGTGTAAGATTCCCCTGGGCAAGAACAATGCAACACAAATATGATTGAACTGTTTTACTGTAACGCAAGATTTTCTTATCACTTAACTTATCACTTATCACTTATCTTTGGCAACAACACATAACGCATAGCTAACTTGTACTGTCCTTATAACACTAGTGGCTCGGCCACTCTCCTAAGAAGTAATGTCACTGTCCCATCACCGCGTGCCCCACACCGTGTCCTTGTACTGAATATTTATATAGGCTCAGTCCTTTGGCCACTCCACTTGGTGTCCCCAAAGAGTGTTCCCTAAGGCGGGATCATTGACCGGTGTTGGTTCACTTTATTAAATACCTTCCGGTCACTGCGGTGACCGGTGACAAATTCAAAAAGGATCCAGCGCCATTGGTCTGATGTCACGATGCTCAGCAACCTGGTCCCAGATGACTGCAGCAACCGCAACTCTGCACACTTGTCCCTAGCTGTTATTCAGTAAGGGGATGAAGTCACTATTACTATAGGGCTTCCCTGCAGTCTGCAACCTACGGTGACTCAGGGAATCTCTTAGGGCCCTCAGGGAAGATCTAACCTATGCAGGTGGGTCACGGACCCCCTGCCCTCACACTACCTCCTTCCCTGCTCCTCCGGTGCCCTCTGGCTAGCGTGGCCTCTCCCCCACGCTTCCCTTTCCTGCCTCCTGCTAATCCAGCCCTCCCATTGGCTCCCTGGCGTCAGGTGACTTTGCTAGAGCTCCTGGGAATTGTAGTTACCGACGGAGCCTCTCCCCTATTGGCTAGCCGTTCGCGCGCTTGCATCGCGCATGCGCGACCTCTCTCTGCTCTCCACTATTGCGCAACAACATGGCGGCGCCCTATGCTGTCGGGCCGCCGCGGAACCTTCACCACTACATTTGAAATGGGCTGCAGCAAGGAAACATATACACATCCCTACACTAAGATTATGATCATAGCTTCAAAATAACTTCTTCCCGGAGAATCTTTAAATGCTTCAGTATCTCTGGGCTTTTACAGAATTGCTTATTTATATTCCCTTATTCGTTCCTTAACCGGCCGTGTGGTCTCCCCAACATCTCATCCAGCGGGTGCAATCTCCAGTACCTTTCCTGGGGTGATGTAATACGTTGCCCTTAATCACTGAATTTCAATGCACACAGCAAAGTTAAGGGTTAGTACCATTTTTTCCTTCACTAAGTTAATGTCTACGTGTTGGTATTGGTCTAACTTCTTTCACCAGTTGGTCACAGATATTTTTTGGAATATCTATATGCAAATAAAGGGGGATTATGAATATCTAGAGCAGTTGCAATTTACTCCCTAGTATACACCAGTGTTTTAATATAATATTTTTAATGGCTCCTGACCTTTTGCTTTATGTTGAAAAGAAGGTAACAGAAAAATCCTCTCTCTTTTTTCTTTTTGATATATTAATGGATATTTTAATGGATAGTGTGGGGGGGGGAGAGAGAGAGTGTGTGGGGGGGGAGAGAGAGTGTGGGGGAGAGAGAGAGAGAGTGGGGGAGAGAGAGAGAGTGTGGGGGAGAGAGAGAGAGTGTGGGGGAGAGAGAGAGTGTGGGGGAGAGAGAGAGTGTGGGGGAGAGAGAGAGTGTGGGGGAGAGAGAGAGCGTGTGGGAGAGAGAGAGAGAGAGAGAGAGCGCGTGTGGGAGAGAGCGCGTGTGGGAGAGAGAGCGTGTGGGAGAGAGAGAGAGTGTGGGAGAGAGAGAGTGTGGGAGAGAGAGTGTGGGAGAGAGTGTGGGGGAGAGAGTGGGGGTGAGATACAGAGGGGGGGACATAGAGGGGAGAGAGGGTGGGTGACACACAGATTGAGAGAGAGGGTGACTGACTGACTGGGTGGGTAGGTGACTTACTGCGTGGGTGGGTAGGTGACTGACTGGGTGGGTAGGTGACTGACAGACTGGGTGGGTAGGTGACTGACTGGGTGGGTAGGTAGGTGACTGGGTGGGTGGGTAGGTAGGTGACTGGGTGGCTGGGTAGGTGACTAACTGGGTGGGTAGGTGACTGACTACTTGTGGTCTCTCTTTCTCCCCCCCTACACAGACACGCACACACTCTCCACACACACACACACACACACACACACACACACACACACACACACACACACACACACACACACACACACACACACACTCCCCCCTACACTCTCCCCCCTACACTCTCCCCCCTACACACACACACTCTCTCTCTCCCCCCCTACACACACTCTCTCTCTCCCCCCTACACACACACACACTCTCTCTCCCCCCCTACACACACACACACACACACTCTCTCTCTCCCCCCCTACACACACACACACACACTCTCTCTCCCCCCTACACACACTCTCTCTCCCCCCCTACACACACACACTCACTCTCTCTCCCCACTACACACACTCTCTCTCTCCCCCCTACACACACTCTCTCTCTCCCCCCCTACACACACACACACACACACACACTCTCTCTCCCCCCCAACACACACACTCTCTCCCCCCCTACACACACTCTCTCTCCCCCCCTACACACACACACTCTCTTCTCTCCCCTACAGACACACACACACACACTCTCTCTCTCCCCCCCCCCCCTGCACACACTCTCCCCCTACCCACACACACACACACTCTCTCTCTCCCCCCCTACACACACACACTCTCTCTCCCCCCCCCCACACACACACACACCCTCCCCGAGTGGTGCTTTAAATGTTGGTGGGCTGATGACATCCCTCACCCCGTTTCTCCGGAGCAGATCTCTTCGGCTGATGCCTCTCCTCGGGGTTCCCCTGGGCCGGTGTCAGCTCCGGAGGATCTGTCGGCAGGAACACAGGCACCTCACCCTCCGTCACGGAGCAGTGTCGGCCATCTTGCTCCCGACTCTTCCTGCGGCTGTTGGTCGCGTTTGTGGGGGGAACGGGGGAGGGGGAAGCCCCCTCCACACACAGTGGAGTAAGGGGGGAAGCGCCAAGACTCGGCTCTCCAACCTCCCCACCCCGTGCAAGCATGGGAGCGTGGCAAGCATGGGAGCGGGGCAAGCATGGGAGCGGGAACCACCACCACCCCACCCACGTGCACAGACGCGACCGCACAACACAACCCCCCCCCCCTCCATCTCCCGCATCCCAGGTGGCGGACACCCCAGGGCAGCAAGCGGGGATCGGGGCAGGGGGGAGGGAGGGAGGAGATCAGGGACAGGAGGGGGAGGAGATCGGGGGAAGGGGCTATCCTAGCACTGCCTGACGGCCCTCTTCCCCGCGTTAACCCAATCAGGGAGGGGGATTATTTATTTATTTTTAAAAAAATTAAAAAATTGGCGCGAGCAGGGGAATTCATAGAGCCGCAGCAACGGCTCGCCAGCTGCCTAAATCCACTCGCCACGGGCGTGTGGTTATCATTAATTGTCGAACACTATATATATATATATATATATATATATATCATACTTATTAGCACAGCAGTAAATAAATAGGGTGTAATCTTACAGATATTCAGCACTCTTTATTTTCTAATTAAGAATCCATGTGATGCACATTTAATCACACAGGTGCCTACCCCATTACTTCCATGAGAAGGAAGTTTTCAGGTTGGGCGATAGTGGGAGGTTTAACACTAAGCCAGTTTATCATCAAAGGTTTTTTTTTTTTTTGCCATAGGCAGCATCAAATCTAATAAACTATTCTTAAATTGTAATGTTTGAACAAATAGCTGTATCTCCCAATAAAATTAGTACATAGTGGCAAGATAAAGACACGTCCAAGATTGTACACATGTATCCCACTACTTTACCCCCAAAAAACTTTTTTTCTTCCGGCCATGCCATATTCAGTGAGCAAAGTCTGCCTTTCTATCGTTTACATTATGGATAACAGCCAGTCGCGTTTGATTGGGGCTTACTATAGACTTACTATAGACTTACTATAGACCGTTGGGGGAGATAAAGGCCCTATGAAAACTTGAAATGTAATTCTCCCAGATCTGTCAGAAGAGTGTATTTCTTGACATTGTTATAACCTTTTAAACATTAAACATGCCCTCACTGTTTTCAGTATCTGGAAAATCCTTCATCCCGCTGTTTAACAAAGCTTTTGAACTGGCTTTTTCTCTTTCTTGTTTAAATAGGTTTTGTTACTAAAGGATGTGGAGAATCCATTCTTCACTGAACCCCTTGAGATATTGTCTGGATTAGATTCCTGAAAGAGATTAGGAGTTAAAGATAGAAATATGTGCGATTATAACACCTGCATTGCAAGGACATGAAAAGATGCTTCTTCGACAGTGCGAATTTCTCCTTAACATCACCAGTAGAGATACACAAATCAGCAAAATCAAATATGGAAACCAAGCCAGATTTCTCCCACGTGGTACTGTATATGCATGGTGCTGTATCTCCAGCCGGGACATCTGGGTTGACTCTGAAAGTCAGACATAACGAGTGACTGGGAATTCTTTTTTTAATCTTCTCCTAAGCATCTTCCCAGCCCTTCGAGAATACAACAATACAATAATATTATTTTTATATTATCAGGTAGGGATGCCAGAGAGGAATGTGGAAAGTAGGTGAAGGAAGTAGGCTGTATCCTGGCCAACTCAATACTTATTTGAACATTGAGATATTGAGCAACCAGTCTCTTGCATAACAAGCCAGATTGAAGTCTCCCACATTCGGGAAGTTGGTCCTTCTCATATTCTGATCTTCCCAGAGTTTATCAGTTTTGAATTCCATGCTTTTTTCTCCAACCAAAATGTGTCCATATCTTATTGATCAGAGAGATTTCCCTGTGCAATATTAATAGAGGAAGCATCTGTAGTGGGCAGATTAAATTCCAATCTTTTCTATAATAGGTTTACAACTTAACACTTTGATTGTAAGCTCTTCGGTGCAGGGTGTGATGTGTGAATAGCTCCAGTTAGCTTTAACTCAGCCCTCTTTCCAAAGCACACCAAGTCCTGCTACTGTATGTTTTCTTCGCTTTATTAGAAAAGCAGCCGTAAATACAGGCACTTGTGGATGTAATGTTGTGTTGGGAGAGTGCTTCTCTGTGGATGCTTTGTAGTTAAGGGCAGGTAAAAAGGAGATGGCCTTGCCACGAGGAGTGTAACATGGAAGGGTACTCACTCAGCCAGAGACAGAAATCAAAGGAAGTGTAGGGGAATCTGGGTAACAGGAATAGTCTAGGGACAGACCAACTGTCAGCAAGACAGGGGGGAGGGCAGAATAGCACATTCTGATAAAGATCTCAGAGGTTGCTATAGCAACTCACAGACTTCATGCACAGAGGTAGGAATGGCAACATTGTATAAATCACACAGGCACTGTGTGTGTGTGTGTGTGTGTGTGTGTGTGTGTGTGTGTGTGTGTGTGTGTGTGTGTGTGTGTGTGTTTAGAGCAAATATACGTGCAGCTGAAATCAGGAACTGACAGGCAGAAGCTGCAAAAAGAGAGGGGTTGAACAGAAATATAGATCTTGTTCCAGGACATTATTGGTGCTATTTTATTGGAGTATACAGTATATATGCCTCTTCGCTCTCCTGCTTCTATCCTCGTGTCTTCTCTGCCCCTTCTGTTCTGTCCAACACACTTCTTTTGTCTCTGTATAGAGGCCTCTTGTATCTGTCCCTTAAGCTTCTTCTGTTCTCTCTATCAATACCCCCTGTATCTGTCCCCAAGCTCTGTCTGTCCTATCAATGCCCCCTGTATCTGTCCCCAAGCTCTGTTTGTCCTATCAATGCCCCTGTATCTGTCTATCTAACTTAGCTGGAGTGGCTACGGAACCACATACAGAGGTATCTCTGGAAGCAGGAGGTTGTCACGCTGCGCTCACCACAAACAGGACTGGACTGCGGGGCTGAGGTGGGGATGTATATAACCACCGCCCTACAACCACGGCTCCGGAGTGCGTAGTCAGAGTCCTGAAGCCGGGTCAGGGTTGGAGAGTTCGGGTATGTCATGGTACTTGCCGTGGTCCGGGGTTGGAGAGAGAAGAATGGTCGATATCCATAAGCCGTGGTCAGGAAGAGGAGAGAGCAGGAATCCAAAGACAAGCCGAAGTTCAGGATTAGAGAAGAGATGGGTCCGTGTACAAGCAAGGGTTCAGAAAAAGCACTGGAACAGACAGACTTCAAGCAGCGAGCACAGCACATTAACCTTAGTTTATGCTCAGCAAAGTGCAAGGGAAACAGGAAGGCATTTAAAGGGGAAAGCACCAATCAGGAGGGGTAGACAGAACGGCCTCACTGGATAGCAGGAGACTGATAGGAGGAGCCCGGATTGGACTCAGGTGAGAGGCAGCCGATGATTCTCCTCTGATTGGTTATCGCGCGGTGTGTGCATAGGTGGTGCGCAGCGCGGAGCGGGCACGTCATTGACGGACGTGGGTGTAGCCCGTGGAGGCGCTCCTCTGCGCGCATGGAGGCCGAGTTGCGCGTGCACCGCTGACATCATCGCATGATGCGTCCATGGGGCGGGGCCTAGCGGCGATCCTCACAGAGGTACCTAGAGCTGAAATTAATGGGGTTCAGCTCCAAAAGACCCCTGTTTCAAGAGAAAAAAGTGCACGCTCCATATGTATAATCTATAAGACAATTTAATCAACTGAACAAATCTAAAAACAACACACTCACAAACGCCAGGATATAGTAAGCAAGCTATACTCATGCTCTGTCACTGCAGCAGGTAAGGTAGTGGTCTCCCGCTGCACACGAGACGCCGACCACCTCCAAATGGGGTCCTCCGGCAACAAACAGGTCGTATTGAGTTCGCCTTGGCTCTGCGTCTCTCCAACACGTCTAGCGTGAGGATGTGAACATGCGTGCTTGCAACAACGTCCCTCGTCCTCACGCTAGACGAGTTGGAGAGACACAGAGCCAAAGGGAACTCAATACAAGCTGTTTGTTGCCAGAGGACCCCATTTGGAGGTGGTGTCACACGCTCCGGTTCCCGGATCTGTGGTCGGCGACTCAGTGTGCAGCGGGAGACCACCACCTTACCTGCTGCAGTGACGGAGCATGAGTATAGCGCATAACATGCTTACTATCTCCTGGCGTTTGTGAGTGCGATGTTTGTAGATTTGCTCAGTTGATTAAATTGTTTCATAGATTTTACACACGGAGCGTGCGCTTTGTTCTCTTATTTTTGTAGATATCGTAATAGGAAGTGATTATTCCTTGAAACAAGCTGCCTGGATCTCCTGAGGACATTTTGAGCAGTTCTGTTACTGTTTTTATATCATCTGGACTTTTTATTGGTACACAGTGTCACGGGAGTCCAGGACTAATATCGCCAGACAGAAACACAAGAGGGTTTCAAAGTAATTTATTGGAAAAGAATATTCACAACTGACAAATAAACAGACAACACACATACTTGAAACTGGGGATACCCTACAGGCCTAGTTGTAGGGACCTCCGTTCAGGGATTTCCCCTGTTATTCTTCCTGCACTGTGCCTATAGGGACTGTTTTTCATCTGCAGCTGGAAATCCCCACCAGAATTGGCGCTTGAGCTAGCTAGGGGGTGTCCCTCTCCCACCTTTTTATACCCTTGGCCCACAACTTTGAAACATTCAGAGCCAGGTGCTGTGTACGTGCCCAGCCCCTGATTGGTGGGTAGAAATTCAGCAGTTACATAAACTGTTACAGGAGAAGGTCACAGACAACTTCTGCAACATTTCTCCTGAAACACATTAACCCTGATCCCTCAAGTGCTGGGCCCAGGTTTGCAATACAGAAATACATACATGTAAACCTAATATAATACAACTGTATTACTGACAGGTAGGGGTTATGGCAGGCTTAAACAGCAGCTATTGTTACCCCTACCGTCATTCTTAGTAGAAACATAAATTCACTAGCGTGTGTGTGCGCGCGTTTAGGGAAAAGAAGTGTAGGAACACTAAGAAGAAATAATTTCTAAATTAAAATAAATACCCAAACCAACAAACTACTTATAGATTTACAGATTTCAGACCCTCCCAATAGTGATGATGTAACTAGGGTGAATTAACATGTATCCTATTTCAATGTGCTACAATCACCAGAATAATTAGAATAATGTGTGTATATATATATATATATATATATATATATATATATATATATATATATATATATATATATATATGCAAATACAACTGTATATTTGCATATTTGCTTTCCTGTGGAGGGTTTTTGTTACTTTTTTTACTCACCATAACTCAACTCAGTATTATGGTATATATATATATATATATATATATATATATATATATAAACAGAAAAAAAAACAGGCGCACTCATAGCGTAAAAAAGTATAACAAAATATTTATGGAGTAAAAGATATAAAGAACACACTCACAAACATAACGGAATAAAGAGCAGTTATGAGTACAACGCAATCACCGGCCAGACGCAGGAACCAGGTATCGGGTGACTTCGGTGAAGTTATCCGGTGTGGGTGAATTGCAGCAGCCTCAATGGTAACCTCCGTGTACCGGGGAACATGAGGGACGCCGCCTTCCTCCAAATCTAGCGTCACAGCAGTGAGTTCTCAGCTCCAAATCACGCGAGAACTCGATGACGCCACAGGATACAAGCGGAGACAGTCCCCACAGATGCAGCAAGTGGCCGGCTGGGATCAGTGTATTCCAAATAATAATAAAGAGTCCCGTATATAGAATAGTGAGTGATAATAGCTAAAACTGGACAATATCACGTCCACATGACACTCCCTACGCGTTTCATCTCGAAAGACTTCATCAAGTGATTTGAGGATACATAGAGGGAAATACACATTTGGATGTTGCAGCAAGGTAAAACCACACTTCTGAACCACAGTCCAGTTAACCCCTTGCCGCCCTGGTGAGGTCAGGGGATGGCCATATGGGGTGCAACCCCTTTAATACCGGGCCAATCCCCCTCTCCCTCTACACTGACACACACACTGACATACACACACTGACATACACACACACACACTGATACTCTGATATACACACACAGACACACTGATACACACACACACACACACTGATACACACAGATACACACACACACACTGATACACACACACTGATACACACACACACTGATACAAACACACACACACACACACACACTGATACACACACACACACACACTGATACACACACACTGACACACACACACACTGATACACACACACACACTGATACTCTGATATACACACACAGACACACTGATACACACACACACACACACTGATACACACACACAGATACACACACACACACTGATACACACACACTGATACACACACACACTGATACAAACACACACACACACACACACACTGATACACACACACACACACACTGATACACACACACTGACACACACACACACTGATACACACACACACAAAGTGGAGTACAGACAGAGTCAGCCACGAGCAGGCGGCTCTCTGCCTCCCCCTGCACCCACCCCCGCGCCCATCTCCCGCACTAAGGGGGGGGGGGGGGATGGGAGCGCCGGGACACAAAGGTACAAACTGCCGCCCCTCCCCTCCCCCGGCGGGCAGCCTATCACCCCGGGCGGGCAGCCTGAGTTCCTGGGGCAGAATGGGGGGACACCGCGCAGCAACCACTGCCCGCCCCCGCGCCCAACTCCCGCACCAAGGGGACGGGGGGGGGGGGGGAAGGGAGCGCCAGGACAGGAGGCAAAGGAACAAAAACCCATCTCCTATCACCCCGGCCCGGGCGGGCAGAGGGGGGGGAGACACCGCGCAGCTGACAGAGGAGCCAGGAGCGGGAAGAGACACACACACCACGTGTGCTGTGCAGAAGGAAGCGGAAGCCCCGCCCCCGGCACCATCTGACCTGCAGCCAATCCCCTGCGGCCCGGCCGGCATTCTAAGTCCGCCCCCCGGCATCCATTCATTCATTCAACATAGAAAAAAAAAACTTACCTGCTCTCGCACGGCATCCTCCTCACCGCCGCTTCGCCGCATACCGGGACCAGGGCCAAAACCCGGGACAGACAGGGAACCGGGACAGGACACAAAAAAACGGGACTGTCCCGGCAAAACCGGGACAAATGGTCACCCTATGTATTGGGTTGGTGGGTTTTTTGTAAGCATTTGGGGGGTGGGGGGGGTTTGCATGTATTTGGTGGTGGGAAGATTTTCGCATTGGTGTGGGAAGTTTTTTGGTATATATCTTTTGGGGGGAATTGTGTGAGGGGGGTGGGAATGACTGAGCATGGGGTGATTGACGGAGAGAGGGGGTGAGTGAAGAAAAGAGGGAGTAAGAGTGAGATGCAGGGGAGAGAAATACATGCGAGGTGGCAGACAGAAAGGAGAGAAATACATGGGAAGAGAGGGGGGTGAGAGAGGGGGCTCGTGAGGTGTTAAATGGGGAGTGCTATACACATAGTCATGATTCTGTTATCTCACTCCTCAGGAGTCTGGCTGGTGCCGGGCATTCTGGGAAATGTAGTCTTTGTGCTGCAGTAATGCAGTAATGCGGCAGGCAGAGCGGTGCTGTTATGGACTACATTTCCCAGCTGTGCAATGTAAATGAGGCTTTACACTGTAGCCGGTTTAGCAGTGTAGCTGGGTGCTGAAGGAGCTGTGCAATGTGCTGCAGCCTGTGCCTGCTCCCTGTGCAGCCAGACTTCCGTTGTCTGCTCTGGGAGCTCCTCCCTTCCTCCTCCTGAGGGATCAGGCTGCTGCCTCACTCTCAGATCCTCCAAGTCTCAATGAGATCTCCAAAGTGATCCACTGCAAGGGAAGAGAGGGGGAGGCTGGCACCCTCACTGCCTGCACTGCTGAGCACAGGGGGCCTGCATCCTGTTATACCCAGGGGGGGACACAGGGAAATGGCTGCTGGATCTCCTGCTCAGGTACAGAAGTCTTTGTATTATTATTATTACCCAGCAGGGTGTCTCAGTATGAAGCCCCCTATTCTATTCCTGCAGGGTCACAGCTCAGGGTAGAGGTGCTGCAGTTGCAGAGGGGTTGGGGGAGGGGGGCGGCCCTCACCCACGCTTGTTCTTGTGTGACACAATGTCTGTCTCTCTCTGTCACACAATCTCTCTCTTTCCTTCTGTGTCACATAATGTCTCTCTCCCTGTCCTTCTGCGTCACTAAGGCCTGGGACATAGTAGGGTGAGCCTTGCGGAGGCGCGCTGAGGGGAAACATTATCCCTATCAGCGAGACTTTCGACGGCGCTTCCGCAGGACATGCGGAGGCGTGTGGAAATGCAGGAGACGGGCAAGTTTAAATTTTGTCGCTAATGCAAGCGCAGGGCCGGTCACGTGACTGCCAGAAGCCAATGGCAGTCGGTGACGTGGCACCTTAGCCCCGCCTCCCGCCCGGCTCCCATCCTGCACACAAGCGCGCTCGCTGACTCTCATGCAGGGACAAGAAAAATCTCCTGCGTGAGCAGGTGAGCATGAGCGTCAGCGCTGCCCAGCGCTGATCAACGTACTGTGTCCCAGGCCTTAGGCCTCGTCCAGGGTGGCGCTGAGCGGGCGGGCGGGCTAGCACACACTGGACATGTTGCGACAACGCACGTGGCCTGCGTGAGCGGGCGGGCACGTCTGCTCGGCGCTCAGCCGATTGCCGAGCAAGCAAAATTGATTTTGCTGCACGCAAGCGTGTCACGTGAGCGGTTCGCCCAATGAGGGCGAACCAGCTCCGTGACGCCGTGGCCGCGCCCCCAGACGCGTGCGCACCTAGCTGACCAGGAATCGCCCGGCCGTCTTGTTTCCACCCTGGACGAGGCTCCAAGAGACTGTTCATGGTCCCAAGGTTCAATAAAGTATCCGGCCGCTCCTCTCTCACCGTGCACCCCAAAACTGGAACAGTCTACCGGAGACTCTCTCAGTCGCCACCAGTCTAAGTTCTTTCAAAACTAACGCTGCCTCACATTTTAATCTGGTCTGTAACTGTTCTTATAGGCCTACAACATATTATTTCATGCAATGTCTTGTATATGTAGCAGGGTTCCCCCTGGGCCCCCTTACCTCCGCATCGGGGACTCCCGCGGTGTGTCGGGGAGCTGCGGGGGCGATCGCGTTGCCGGGGGCTCCCCGCGGCATCTGTGACAGAGCGCAGCAATGTTTATTGTATTTGTGCATGTGCGAAGGCTCGTGCAAGCGCAGGACAGTCACGGCGGCCATGTTGGGGTTGACGCGAGAGATCACACATGTACAGGGCATGCGCAGACACGTTTATGCATTACATGTAGAGACTGAACAGTTGAGGGTCAGGAAAGTAGCGGCGGCCATTACAAGTTCGCGCAGGAGAGCTAGAGCACGCGGCGCTAATAGCCGAAGGGTTCTACAAGACCCAGCAGCCACTGGGGCTGCTAACCACCTGACGCCAGGGAGCCAATCAAGTGGGCAGATCTCCTGCAGGGGGAGAGATACATTTGGCACGCTGGGGAAGGATAGTTAGTTGGAGCTGGGATGCAAAGAGGGTAGGTTGTATGTACAGGGAGCAGGTGGCCCCTGTACAAGGCCAGAGGCCCCAGCTAGACACCAACTCACCCTCAGCTTCTTGTGGTTGCTGCAGGGACTCCCCTTAGGATAGGGACAGGGTCCTGTAGCACCAGTATAAATGAGGGCCACAGCCAGGAAGAGTGAATATCCTGGGCACTGTTGTTGACGGTGGATCATCCTCTATAGTATCGGAGGCAGAGACATTGTAAAGGTGGATCACTTCATGCCGGAGCCATCCATCGCAGAGGTGGATCACAGAGTGGGATCATACTTCTAGATCAAGGGATTCCAGGCAAAGCATCTGTGCGCCCGGGCGTGGACACACCCGGCAGGTACCATCATCCCAACACGTGCACCATCCAGTACAACTCACCTAGTGGGCAGCGCTGTCTCACACTGGGGAGGGTGGGGACTCTTGAGACTCCTGGGTACACGGTGTTGGGGGAATAAGGTGTGGGGTTAAGGCCCTGCGAGGCGAAGGGGTAGT
The DNA here is from genome assembly GCF_040206685.1 of Ascaphus truei. NCBI lineage: Eukaryota > Metazoa > Chordata > Amphibia > Anura > Ascaphidae > Ascaphus > Ascaphus truei. Next base: position 468,652,961 of record NC_134484.1, read on the forward strand.
TGTACCTATTAGTGTTATAGAGTGACACTGTTATATTGTTATTATTCTGTCTACATATAGTAAACTGTTTAACCATAACCAGGTGTATGTGGTTACTGTATGTGGGTCCTGTGTCAGGGATTATTCTACACTCTAGAATCCTGCACAGGTGGAGGCGCTGTAAGTATGTTCCAGGATACACCCCAGGGTCCCACTGGCGGAGGTTCAGGCCTCCTGTGAGCCTGAGAGGTAATGCACCACACCTGGTAATACATGTAGATCTCCCCACAGGGTCCCTTTATGCGATTGGGTTGGGGGGGGGAGAGTGTGTTACATATATAATGTATACCCTGTTCACTTATGTAACTATGTATTTGTAACCATGTATTATTTGTCACCATAACTATGCACAGGATATACTTGAAAACGAGAGGTAACTCTCACTGTATTACTTCCTGGTAACACATTTTTAATAAAATAATGTCTCTTTGTCTCTTTGTGTCTCTGTCTCTCTCTCCTTCTGCGTCACATAACGTCTCTCTCTCTCTGTCTCTCTCTCTCTCTGCCCTTCTCTCTCTCTCTGTCTCTGTCCTTCTCTCTCTGTCTCTGTCTCTGTCCTTCTCTCTCTGTCTCTGTCCTTCTCTCTCTGTCCTTCTGCGTCACATAATGTCTCTCTCTGTCCTTCTCTCTCTGTCCTTCTGCGTCACATAATGTCTCTCTCTGTCCTTCTCTCTCTGTCCTTCTGCGTCACATAATATCTCTCTCTCTCTCTCTCTCTCTCTCTCTCTCTCTCTCTCTCTCTCGTTACAAATACACAGTTACATTAAGTGAACAGGGTTATACATTCGGTATAAAGACATTGCATGAACAGTTAATGATAATATGTTATAGGCGTATAGGAAGAGTTACAGACCAGATTAAAATGTGAGACAGCTTTAGTTTTGAAAGAACTTGGACTGGTGGCGGCTTTTAGCGTCTCAGGTAAATTGTTCCAGGTGTGAGGTGCACGGTAAGAGGAGGAAGAGCGGCCGGATACTTTGTTGAGCCTTGGGACCATGGACAGTCTTTTGGAGTCAGAACTCGGATGATTAGTGCTGCATGTGGTAGGGGTGAGGAGCTTGTTCAGATAGATGGGTAGGTTGCCGAGAATTTTTGAAGGCAAGACAGGAAAGGTGAACTTTGCACCTAGACTCAAGTGATGGCCAATCTAGTTCTTTGAGCATTTCGCAGTGATGTGTGTTATAGTTACATTGGAGGACAAAGCGGCATATTGAATTGTAGAGGGTGTCTAGTTTGCCAAGATGAGTTTGGGGTGCTGTGCCAGATACTATGTCCCAATAGTCTATAATTGTTATTAGCATCTGCTGTGCGATGCGCTTTCGGACCAGCGGGCTTAGGGATGATCTGTTCCTATAAAGTACACCTAGTTTGGTATAAGTTTTGGATGTCCAGGTATCAATGTGCAACCCAAATGTTAAATGGGAGTCAAACCATATGCCCAGATATTTTAAACTAGTGACAGGGGCTAGGATAGTAATAGAGTTGTTTCTGATCTGAAGCTGTTATTGGTAGCTTCAGAAGTTTAGCTTGTCCCAAATATCATTGTTACAGTCTTGTCAGTGTTTAAAAACAGTTTGTTTTGGAAATTCCAGTTTGAGTCTCAAATAATCAGATTGAAGTACGGGTTCAAGGTCAGACATGCTATTGCTGTGTGCATATAGGATTGTGTCATACGCATACATGTGTATTGAAGCTCCTTTACAAGCTGTAGGAAGATCATTGATGAACACTGAGACGAGTAGGGGTCCCAGGACAAAGCCTTGCTGGACACTGCAGGTGATGTCCAAGGGAATGGACCTAGAACCCAAGAGACATTATCTACCCAATAAGTATGAGTGAAACCAGTTTAAAGCATGCTTCCCTATTCTAGAGCAGTGAAGTTTGAAAATGTGAAAAAGGGGGAAAAAGTGCGTCTTACAATCGAGGAAATACGGTATAACCTAATTACATAGTTACATAGTAGATGAGGTTGAAAAAAGACATACGTCCATCAAGTTCAACCTATGCTAAATTTAGACAACAGATACTTTATCCTATATCTGTACTTACTTATTGATCCAGAGGAAGGCAAACAAAAAACCCAGAGTCATATCATCCAATGATCTCATAAGGGGAAAAATAAATTCCTTCCTGACTCCAAGAATTGACAAATCGGATTAATCCCTGGATCAACATCCTTCCCATGTTTACTTATTTGGTATATCCCGGTATACCTTTCCCATCTAAAAAGGTGTCCAATGTTTTTTTGAACAAATCTATTGTATCTGCCATCACAGTCTCCATGGGTAATGAATTCCACATTTTAACTGTCCTTACTGTAAAGAACGCTTTCCTTTGTTGCTGGTGAAATCTCCTTTCCTCCAACCTTAAGGGATGGCCCAGAGTCCTTTGTACTGCCCGTGGGATGAATACTTATTTTGAAAGCTCCTTGTATTGTCCCCGAATATATTTGTATATAGTTATCATATCCCCTCTTAGACGTCTCTTTTTTCTTTTGAGGGCGTAATCTCTCTGCACGGAGGGGGGGGGGGCACGATTCTGTGCACCGAGGGGAGGGGGGGGGGCCGTGATCTCTGCACGGAGGGGAGGGGGGGCGTGATCTCTCTGCACGGAGGGGGGGGGCGTGATTTCTCTGCACGGAGGGGAGGGGGGGGCGTGATCTCTCTGCACGGAGGGGGGGGGGCGTGATCTCTCTGCACGGAGGGAAGGGGGGGGGGCGTGATCTCTCTGCACACAGAAAACCCGGCCGGCATCTCCAGCAGTGCCCCTTAGCTGTTTTTTTTTTCAGTACATCAATTGTAAGACGCAGTCCTATTTCAGCCATGTGAAAAAGGGGGGAAAAAGTGTGTCTTACAATCGAGGAAATACGGTATAACCTAATATAATACAACTGTATTATTGACGGGTAGGGGTGATGGCAGGTATTCTGGAACCAGGGCCACGTGTTGGATGTGGATGAGGCCAGGTAGCTTAACTCGTCCCCTTTTGAAAGCATTGGAATAACCCAACCTCAGCTAGGAGAATTGGTAGGTTGCCAGGGTAACCAGCTACAGGCTGTGTGGAGAAGGAACATGTTACAAAATGTATTAATTACACAGGCACTGTGTGTTTTCAGAGCAGGGAAGCGTGCAACTGAAATATAGAAGGCTAGCAGGCTGAGCTGCAAGGGGGGTGGGGGAACAGCAATGAACAATCCTGTTCCAGGACAGCAGGCTTAACCTTTATTAACAGCAGCCATCTTTACCCCTACCGTCACACACCGCGTCATTTTTTATAGATTAGGTCCATCCCACGTGCTCACACTGTTATTTTTTGGTTAATACTTCTGATATATCCATCTTGGTATTGTTGTTTGCACCACAGATAACATATTTATTTCTTCACTAAATAGGTAATTCTTAGTAGAAACATAAATTCACTAGCATAGTTGTGTGCGCGTTTAGGGAAAAGAAGTATCCAGTAGGAACACTAAGAAGAAATAATGTCTAAACTACAATAAATACCCAAACCAACAAACTACTTGTGATTTACAGATTTCTGACCCTCCCAATAGTGATAATGTGCTACAGTGAATTAACATGTATCCTGTTTCAATGTGCTACAATCACCAGAATAATTTGAATAATGTGTATATATAAAAAGTGATTTGAGGATACATAGAGTTTCTGCTCAAACCCTCCATGGGACGCTCTTGGAACGGTTGGTAATGAACATGATCAAATAGTCCACATAAAGGGCCAGTTTGATCGTTTGGGAGCCTGTACGCAGACGAGTGATGGCGTTTCTTAATGCCATGGCTAGTGGGTCCTGCCATTTGTTTTAATGCCCCAACAAAGGCAAGCAGATATCGCTGGAGTGCTTCCGAAAAGAAATGTAATAATAACAGTAGAAAGTATTGGCAATCCTGTTAGGGAAGATTACATAAGCAAAGGAAATAGGCCCATATTTACTAAGGAGTCTTCTGCATGAGACGGCTTCCAGTGCTGGGCAACACCATGCAGACCATTGACTTGAATAGGCTGCAAGGGACCTTCCAGCGCCGGACGGTTTGTTATGGCTGAAGACCGCTTATTAAAAATGGCTCAAAATGAGTTCAAATGCTCTAATATACAGCAGTGCAGAGTATGACTGCATACTCGCACCCACGTAGAATGGGTACTCAACCAGAGAAATGGGTAGGGTCTCCTAAAAGGTATGAGTGCAGATCTCACGGTCCTTGATATCCCAACCATCTACGATAAGATGAACAAGTTATACAAACAGAATTATAAATCATACAGAACACCTACAAGCTCATATTGAACCCCCAAAATAACCACAACAATGCACAGGTTATTAAGAATCTATATTAGTGTTAGGGACCCTTGAAACGTGGTCTGCCGTGCAGTTGGCTCAAGGGCTTACAACAATTTGGCCAAAATGTTAAACTAAAAGACCATTTTATTTATTAGTTATTTATACATGTATATTTAGGCACTGTACCGTGTGTGAGTTTTGCTGGATGTGCACTGAGCTTTGTCTGTGTTTTTTTTTTTTTTTTTTAACAATCTTTTTTCCTTTATTGGAGACAGATAAAAGTTGGTACATTCAGGGGTTACAATCAGTACAGTATTTAACAATCGGATAGGATTAAGTTGACTTGGTTGTGTTCTATGGAGACAGTCTCAATAAAGCCTTTTCTCAGTTTTGTGTCAAAAAAGAGATGGGTAGAGGGAGACTCAGGTTGGGGGGGGATAGATGGGAACGACAAAAGATGGGTTGGGGGGGGGGCAGGTTTCGGGGAGGGTCGGAGGAGGGGGGGGGAGGCGTTAGGGAGTTCCTCTCTTATTGTCAGTGCCGGGGGATAAGTGAGGGGAGATGGGTTATTTTTTGTAATTGGGTCTAGTCTGGTGTCGAGATTCCTAGACTTATCCATGGTTCCCAGGTGTTGTGGAATTGTGGCATTTTTTGCCTGAGCATTGCTGTTAGCCTTTCCATGCTCATGACTAGGTTTATTCTGTTTACTACTGTCCTTCGTGAGGGTGCTTTCAGTTGTTTCCAGGCTGCTGCAACTGTACATCTTGCGGCCGTGAGTATGGCCGACATCAGTCTGGCCTCGGGGGCCGGGATGTCCTCCATTGGGCTGCCCAGCACGTATGCCAGAGGGTCCAGCGGGACCTCCAGGCCCAGGGTCTCGTCTAGCAAGCTCTGGATTCTAGTCCAGAATTTCTGGATTTCGGGGCATGTCCACCATATGTGGGCCATGTCCCCTTTCTGTCCACATCCCCTCCAGCACAGGTCCGATGCGCCGGGGAAGATCTGGCTCAATCTACTCGGGGTCAGGTACCATTGAAATAGTATTTTGTATATGTTTTCTTTTGTTACTGTGCAGATTGAAGTTTTGGGGGCTGCCTCCCAGATGTCCTCCCACTCCTCGAGGTCTAGGGGTAAGCCCAGGTCTATACACCATTTTTGCATATAGGCATGTGTGGGCGAGGGGAGGGAATTTTCGATTATTCTGTAAATTGACGTAATTAGTCCCTTCTGGTATTCTCTCACTTGGCAGAGGGACTCAAATTTGGTTATGGGGGGAATTTTGAGGACGCGGACAGAGCTCTGAGAAAGTGTCGTAGCTGTAGGAATGCAAAAATGGGGAGGTGGGGGGCCGCTAATTTGTTTTTGAGCTCCTGGAAGGACAAAGCTTCATTATTCTCCAGCAGATCCGCTACCGTGCTAATATGAAGGTCCTGAAATAGACCGATTTGGGCTTGGGTGCATCCCAGAGGGAATTCAGGGTTCCCAATTATGGGGGTGAGTTGGGAGGGGGAGAAGTTAGGCCATATTTCCCTCTGTTTTTGGACCAGATAGACCACGTGCATTTCATTGCTCCTAACTCAAATTTCTGGGGAGGTTTTCCTTTATATTCTGGGGACCATAGCAATATAGGGAGGGGGAGAGGGGATATATAGCTAGCCTCCATTTCTAACCAGCAGGTTGTACTCTGGGGGCTGTTCCAGACTACTGCTTGTCTGAGCTGGGTCGCGTGGTAATATCTGACCACATCTGGTACTCCTAGTCCATTGTCTGTGTTTTATGTTATGTCTCTGGTTTTAAATATATATATTGCCATGCTCAGTAGCACTCTGTGAAACTTATATGCTTATATATATTTTGTGGTTATTTTGGGGGTTCAATATGAGCTTGTAGGTGTTCTGTATGTTTTATAATTCTTGTTCAGCTAGTCGTAGCTGATTGGAGGGTGGCAACCTCCTACCTAATTGAAGCTCACTCCCTCCCACATTTAAATGGTTAAAAGCTCACTCCATGGCATCTCCCACTCTCAGGGGAACTTGCTTGCTTACAGTGGGATTGTGACAAATCTATTACAGAGTGCTTTTCCTGGTAATGTACAGGTTAATAAAATCTTCACTCAGACTTAGAACTTTGCAACTAATTTTGACAGATTTATTATAAATCATTCTTCCTGGCAATGCACAGGTTATTAAGAATCTATATTAGTGTTGGGGACCCTTGAAACGTGGTCTGCCGTGCAGTTGGCTCAAGGGCTTACAACAATTTGGCCAAAATGTTAAACTAAAAGACCATTTTATTTATTAGTTATTTATACATGTATATTTAGGCACTGTACAGTGTATGAGTTTTGCTGGATGTGCACTGAGCTTTGTCTGTGTTTTATGTTATGTCTCTGGTTTTAAATATATACAAACAGAATGCATTAAACATTGGGGAAAGGAACCCCTTCTTAACACCGCTTATTATCTGATGCACGGGGGGAGAAAGGGAATGTGAAGACGTGGACCAGACCATTGGGTAGGCAGACGGGCTTGGCCACATGGTCCTTTATCTGTAGACCGTTATCATGCTTTTAGCACTGGGCTTCCTGTTCTCCATTCATCCCTCTCTTTCCGCTCCCAGGTCCCTCCGACGTTTGATGACGTAGCTGTCTATTTCTCGCAGAGTGAGTGGAAGAGTCTCAGCGTCTCTCAGAAGGAGCTGTACAAGAGCGTCATGCTGGACAACTATGAGTGTTTGGTTTCATTAGGTAAAGGCCCCTCTCCTAGCCCTTCCCCTCAGTAATGACCGTGTATTTCTAAGGCTGCGTGTATAGTCGCGGAGTTGCTACTTGCGAAACTTTTCCAAGGATTTTTTTTTATTTTTTTATGATTACGGTTTGTTAATAATGAAATATTTAATGTATATTGATTATTTCTTCTTTTGCTCTTTGTAAAGTAATTATGGGGCCATCATTAGTTCAACAGATAAGTAGCTGATAACAATTTTTACAGATCCTCTGAATTTATTCTTATTTTCATTGTGGGTGAATCTTTATATTGATTGTTTACATAAGTTGCCATACCCCCCAGGCTATATATTCCTGGCCCCAGTATTATAAGTCCAGGTAAGAACAGGCAATGCTGGGGTTAAACTCCTGTCACATGGGCCAGCATGTGAGCCTCAATACTGGGATGTTATTTTGGAGGCATGTGCCAGGGGGGTTGGGCTCACTCCAGAGGTAATGCCCAGTTACTGGGGCTTAGGAGTGGGACACACTCCTGGTGTAACAGATGGCTCCCTTTCAAATGTAGTGTCTTCCCAAGTGTAGCCTGCTCCTTAGGGAGTAGGTGGTGTGTCTACCTTGCTCCATCAGGGGGTAAGGAGGTTAAGACTAGCCCAGGGGCCTCAATAAAATGGTCCTGCGAACACAGCTCTGACCAATGGAAGGCATGCAAGCTGGGAGGTGTCAAACTTGGATTACTAGGGATTCAGGGAAATGCACCTCTCTTGCAAGAGATGGATATGAAGTATATGCTGGTCCACCAATAAATGCAGTTGTACCGTTCCTGGCCTGTGAGAACATAATTCTGAAGGTTCCTGTGGGGAGAAATCCCTGCACCTGGCAGAGCCCTGCAGGATGGAGGCACTGCACATCCAGAAAAGACTGTCCTGTGTCCCACTCCCTACAACATCGTGGAGACTCTGTCTTCCTGTGAACCAACAGGTGAGCACCATAAGACCTGCAAATATCCCTTATGGGGGGGGGGGGGGGCGTATGGTAGGGATGTTACATTTGGAGGCACTGCTGAGATGGGACAGTGAAGGACTAAAAGACTATTGCATTTAAACTGCCAAATAAAGGGATATTTGCTAAACTGAGAAGTGATGGGAAAATCACTGTATCAAAGCCATAATACTCCCAGACCATTTGCAAGCAGGAGATACTCCCTGAAGTGGTGCAGGGGTAGTATCCAGCTCATGATTGCAAAAACCACAGCTGCTATAACTGAGAAGTGATGGGGCATTCACTGTATCAGAGCCATTTAAAAGATCAGAACAATTGCTATATCTGAGAGGTGACTGACAACCAATGTATCAGAGCCATGTTCTTTCCAACTGGTTGCTAAGGGCTGAGATGTGCTTGAAACCCATGGTATCAGCCGAGTCTATGTGGAAATCGCCCAGGGATGTCTCTGTAGTACTAGAGCTCCAAGATTGGGGTTACCATGTGTACTCCCCTACTTTACTAAACTGTTCCAGGGCTTTGATGTGCTTTGAAACCCACGGTATCAGCCGAGTGCATGTGGAAGTGTCCAGGTGTGGATGTCTGGCAAGATGCCAGAACGAGCAAGAAGGAACTGCCCATGTATACTCCCCTTTATTGAACTGTTCCAGGGCTGATATGTGCTTGAAACCCACGGTATCAGCCAAGTGCACGCCGAAATCGCCCTGGGAGGCCTCTGATGAACTAGAACTCCAAGATTGGGGTTTCTAGTGTGTGCTCAACCACCAACCTAAAAGTGCATGTGGAGTGTCCAGGTGTCGATGTCTTTGGTGGAACCCCCAAGAAGGAGCTGCCAGCATGCACAATGTGAAAATTTGATCATTAATGGGGATCCTGGTGGCTAAAAGCGATTCCCGCCAAAATCTGGAGAGCCGCGTGCAACATTTGCAAGATGCAAGACCCTGTTTCGCAGATCAGGTGTGGCTTGGCGCGAAAGCCATAGTCACGCCCTTTCTTCAGTGTCTGGGACTCCTGGATGCTGCAGGGGGAAGAGACACTGATTCAAGTGCCATCACATGGGGTGTAGCCGGATGCAGCTATCACACCCAACAGACACACGTGGTGACAGAGCATATCAGAGCAGTACCTATATGGTTTACAGCATGGGTGTAGGGATAAAGATGTTAGCCGAGTCGCGTTCTCGGGATCTCTGCACACCGCCGCTGTGTCCACTGGTCTCCATCCTGCACCTCTGCTTGGAGCCGATACATCACTTCCGGTTCCTCCAACACTCGAAGTAGACGTCACAGGAACTCCACCACAGACTGTCTTCCTCTGGATGTTACACTGAGGGTTACGCTCTACGCGTTTCGCCGTGCAGAATGACGGCTTCGTCAGGAATAAACGATATGGAATATGCTGTAAACCATATGGAATCTTGTAAGCCTCCAATTTTTACCAGTGTTGGATAAATGCTTTTGGTATTTTAATTTTTGGCTCTGTGTTTCTCTTCTGGATCTTATTACTACCTCCTATTTTTTGCTCCTGATTGCTATTTGGATATCTATGGATGGACATTTATTTTTATCATCTAGCGTGTCTTATATGCTATATTGAGAGCTCTGCCATTACTGTGTCTTGTTAAACGTTAACTGCACTATGGTAGTTTCACATATTTTCTTTTAGGTATCTTCGCTCCCCTGGTTTTTCCTTCTGTTAACCACTTTACCTGATGCAACGCTGGCCAAAATTGAGGGTGGTGAGTCTGTTTCGACTTTCCTGCCGGAATGTGGCCACTTGTGCCCCAGCTTTCTCAAGGCGGTTGTCCGTGATGAGAGGCGGTTCTGACGAGCTGCTTCTTCGACAGCCCCAATGACCACTACCAATCGTGAGGAATCTGCGGCTGCGGAGAGTCCTTGCGGGGAGACAGCGGTGCCTTCTCCCGGACGGAAGGACGAAGCGGAAGCAACTGCTACAGAGGTACCGGCCGGTACTTCCCCCGATCCTGCTACAAAGATCCTTCCATTGCTGCCGGCGGATACCGAGATTGATTCATCCAACAGGTTGGATCCAGAGATCGATATTTCCCTGGCGGTAAGCTACACTTAGGTGGATCAATTTTTGCTGCAGTGTCGGGAGCTTGAGAGGGCCCGAGAGATCGCGGCTGCGGACGCAGTTGCGGAGGATCTGGCTCCCGGACAAAACGTGCTCAACAAGGACGATAGGGCAAAATGCTTGTAATTTTCGGCCGAGGGCGCAGAAATTTACTTGGGAAACCGGGCTATTCTCATGGACCCCCTGCTAAGATGGCGAGCCAAGAAACTTTATTTGCCCCAAAGACTGAAATAGCCGTTTCCACAAGGAACCGGGATAATGTAGTGCCAATAAATGCAGTTGTACCGTTCCTGGCCTGTGAGAACATTATTCTGAAGGTTCCTGTGAGGAGGAATCCCTGCCCCTGGCAGAGCCCTGCAGGATGGAGGCGCTGCACCATCCAGAAAAGACTGTCCTGTGTCCCACTCCCTACAATATCGCGGAGACTCCTTTCTCCTGAGAACCAACAGGTGAGCACCACAGCACCATAACACCTGCAAATCTCCTCTAGGGGGGGATAGGGGTACTGCACATATATTTTGTTGGCCTGTGTGACTACTGCCTTAACAAAACCATATGTATGCAAGAAATCCTTTAGTGCCAAATGGGTCTGTAATACCAGATTATAGGTATACTGTATGTTTTCAGATTCACTGGGATGACAGTGAACTTTTTATTTATTAAAATATTTTACTAGGAAAAAATACATTGGGCGTTTTCATGCATGTTCTGGGCACAAAATGCGGATATAGAATTATGTATGATTCCCTGGTGCCAAAGAGCTTACAATCTAATTTTTATAAGATAACGTGACTTGCACAAGGAGCGGTCACTGGGATGGGAACCAGGTTTGCCCACTTTGAGGGCAGCGTTCTTACCTCTAAGCTAGTCCTTCTGACCGGTACTTGGCATTGCTGCTTCTTATGTCCATTTCACTTGAATGGCCACATTAATATTTAATACTGTATGCTAGTGTAATCTTGGCTTATTGTGGATGTGCTAGAACACTGAACATTTCCATGGTATGATGTGTGGATTTGTGTGTCTCTGCTCTTCTGTGCTCTGTGACTGTCCCCTCCTCACCACCCCATCTCAATGAGTCTGTGCATCTCTCTCCCCTCACAGGTTATCTCATAATAAAGCCTGAAATTGTATCCAGGATTGAAGGCGGAGAAGAGCCCCTGTCCGGGAATGACTGTTATCCTGAAGAGGAGGATGAAAGCTTTTTAAGCACAGGTGAGTAGTATTTCAGTGCTGCTTAACCCCTATGCTGCTAGTGTCCAAGATCACATCGCTGTCAGCAGCCAATGCAGTGGTCGCGATTCACTGGAAACATGACAACCTCCCACCCCTTATAGCAGTTAAGCACAAGCGAAACTATATAATGAGCATGGATAAACTCTCCAGCTTAATTCACGATAGATACAATAGATTTTTGACAGTCTGGGATCCATGGGTGACTTATATGGAGCAAAACACAGCCTAAATCAAGACAGTAGTTCTCAATGTTACCCACACAGTCCGAAATGCTGTTAATTTTGATAGTTATACAGATCTAGTTTACAGATATACAGATAGTTATACATAGTTCTATCTGTACGCTCCCTGTGTGGAGGCTATATGGTTGTAACCCCACCCATACCCTTTGTCTGTTTTCTTTACCCTCCCTTTCCCCTCCCTATGATTTGTGAAACCAATAAAATACAATTTGAAAAAAACTAAAATGTTTAAAAGCTCCAGGGCCAGACGGTTTTGCAGCTGAATTCTATAAGACACTGGGCAAGAGTCTGCCTTGGGCGAGAGACCCTTTTACAAGACTATTTAACTGTTTATTAAATGGTGACGAATGCCCTAGTAGCTTTACGCAGGTAATTATCAAAGTAATTCACAAGGCGGGCAGGAGCCCAGATGACGTGGCCTGGTTTAAACCAATTTCGATACTAAATATTGATTATAAATTATATGCAAAGGTCCTGGCTGAAAGATTATAGATCCATTTACCATCTGTAATATCCCCAGACCAAACGGGGTTCATATGGGGCAGAAACCCTACTTCAAATATTTGGAAAGTACTAGCTGCGATCCAACAGGTACAAAATACCATGGCTGCAATGTCCCCATGCTTTCTCAGTCTGGATGCTGAGAAGGCTTTTGATATGGTAGTGTGGGATCATTTATATACTGCGTTACAGAAATTTGGGAATGTAGGTGAATTTGGGAATGTTATTAAGGGGATTTATACTAACCTTAGAACTAGGGTTTTTGCTGGTAACTTCCATTCACAAATATTCGATTTAAAGAGAGGTGCTAGACAGGGTTGCCCACTATCTCCTCTACTATTTCCCACTGCACTGGAATCCTTGGCTATCTATTTGAGGAATGGTCAAGAATTTGAAGGGATAAGGATAGTTAACAGAGATTAAAATTGCCATGTACGTGGATGACACTTTATTGTTTATTAACAGACCCGAAGTCACCTTTCCTGTTATTCTGGAGACTTTTTTTTTATATTTTTGGATCATTCTAGGGCTACAAAAAAAATATTACAAAATCAGAAACCTTGCACATTGTATTAAACAAAATACCGGCATGGCAAGAAAAATGCCCTTTTATAATAGCAGCTAGCAGTATAAAATACCTGGGAATTTTGATCCCGTCAAATCTAAAAAAAATTGTACGATACAAATGTTAGTGCCGGTAGAGCCAAATTCTGCAAAAATGTCAGTATATGGAAAGCACTGTTGCTAAGCATGCCTGGGCAAATAGGACTCTTAAAAATGACGGGTACAGCAGGGCCCCGCTTCTCGGCTTCCCGCTTTTCGGCGATCCGCCGATAGGTCGGCACCAAGAAGGGGGTCGCCATCTTAAATCGCACATGCGCAGAATGGGCGGTTGCGCCCGGTGCGCATGCGCAGACCGTAGTTTGCACGCGCAGACCATAGGTCGCGCATGCGAGGAACGGCAAAAATGCCGATTTGCGCATGCAAAAACAACTGAAAATTGCCGGATCCGCTTTCTGGTGATTTTCACTATATGGCAGGCCCCTGGAACGGAACCCGCTGTATTCCCGGGGCCCTCCTGTATTCCAAGAATGTACTATTTATTTTTGATGTTACCACTATTACTAAGGAAAAGCAACTCACACCGACTAAATAGAGATGTCAAACTTTATTTGGGGAGATATGATTCTATGCTTCTGTCTGGCAAAACTGAAATTGTATAAAGATATAGGAGGTTGTTCCCTCCCAGACCTCGAAAAGTTTAATTAAGTAAGAAATAATATACAGCTGAACCTAATTATAATGCGGTGCTTGGGGTCCACATAATGCGGCCGCGTTATAACGAGAACGCGTGTCTGTTATTAGGAGGCAGCTTTGGGTGTCTGCGTTAGTAAGGGGTAGCTTTTTTTGTTACAATCTTTTTTTATTGTTTTTTTAGTAGGGTTTTAGATGCATATAGTTTACAAATATAGCGGCGTATGTTGCGACCTTTCAGATAGAAACAGAAACTCTTGAGCAAACAAATAGACATCTCTCCCGTCCCGTGAGAGGGAGTTTGGGAAAGTCTTTGCCTCGTAGCCCTAAAGGATCTTTCCCCTACTTCTACAACATAGCGCCTGGTTCGTGTAACCCCTTTTTTATAAGTTGAAAGGGAAAGAGAAAGAGAAGGGGAAGGTAGGGTGGGTGAAAAAATTGCCCTGCCAATTAAAAAAGGGTTGGAAGCCTATGTGACTGGATCCACGCACAGCACCGCACACTGCTGACTTCCTGGGAAGCTTCGGAACCATGCCCTGGCACTGTTAACTCCAATCTGGTAAAACATACGGGCCCAGGAAACGAAAGACACGACACACATGCAGTGTTTCAAATCCTTCGTCTCAGTTTAGTTAGCATAAGGTAAAAAGATTTATACAGAACAAAGAAAACATTGGTTAGAGGCGTGATATAAAGGCATGATTTAGGGGCAAGACATATTAGTGGGGTGATATAGGGGCGTACAAATCCCAGGACAGGCACTGTCTGAAATACATAACATTCTCATTGCCTACGTTATCTACAGCCTTGATTTCCATGGCAGCTATGTGGGGTGATTCGTCTTCCCAGGGAACTTGTCTCCTACTAACGGATAAACAGTCAAAACTGACTTCATGAGAAAATATATTTTAGCTAGCAATCGCAGACAAAATGGAAGATGTGACACAAATGCAGATTCTGGCCTTCTCTATTGTCCCTAACAATTCCCTCCTTTTTGTTCTCTTAAAAGAACAATGCCCTTAATCGCACTAATTTTCTATGACTAGCGCATTATGGCAGCCAAGGGATTCGTATAATATTTTAGTAAGTAAAGCTCCCTGCCAAAAATAAATGACAGTACATTTTATACAGTTTCAATATGTAATACGCCCCTTAAGGGGGCCTGCTTAGTAAATATGCTTAGTAAATGAAAAAATACAGAGTTTATACACATAATGCTAAAACACTATTTTATGTAAGCGACCTTTACTCTACATATTCATGCCTACGTCTGAACAGAAAAAATTTTGCAGCCTTGGGACACAACTGCAGATAAGGAAAAATGGCCTACGTCTCAATATGTTATATAAACCGAGGGTAAGCTATTTCTGAGAATTGGTGGGGCTAATTTCTGCTAGGAGCGACTGCACAGACATCCTGCTTGCACACATCTTTTGTACTGCATTTACTCAGAATGGAATAACAGACAAAATGGCTAACTTCTGATTCTTTCCTTTTGGTTGACTCACGCCCCTGGGTGACCTCCCACCTTCCTCATAGCCTCATATCCAATCTTCTCAGTCCCCTCTTATCCTTAAGAGACAGACTATTTAAAGAACAGTTAACCATGTCATAGTCCTGCTGGACCAAGAAGTGGTCCTATTGTGCATAACTTAATTCCTTTCCGGCCATTATATTGGCCCAGTGATTTCTTCTTTGGTCTCTTCTTCTGGGGGACTGCCGACATCTTCATCACCGAAAAGAGGCATAGCGTCGGTGGGGGTGCAACGCACTTCTGGATCAAAGTTTACTGCACATAACACATACATAGAGAGTAATGAGTAGGACAGACACACATACAAAAGCATTCGCTAGCTTCGCTCCAAGCGAACCAATCCAACCACCAAGTCCCAGCGGATCCTGAATCCTGGATAAATACACAACATTGCTCTTTAACTAGAGCGCATACATACACCTCCCTTTGAGGCTAAAATATAGTTTAGAGCTATTCCATTCTGTAGGGCCATTAGTCTTAAATAAACCTGTTCTTGGCTAAGTCAGTTAATGGCTGTGGTTGTATGATTGAGGACATCTGCTACATCTGTAACCTGTCATACAGTAACCCAACTCCTTCATTTGGGAATAAGCTCGCCGAAACTTGTTCTTCCCATAGACTACTTTTTTAACTCTTGTGTATTGGATGTATCTCTCCTGTTTCTGAATCAACCTGTGGGCAATTAACATCACTGTGTGTTTGACAGATAAAACATCCTCCCATTGTGATATCATTCTGCAGGGAGATTCTATAAATCCAAACAAAATAAACGGAGTTAAGCAAATAATACCTTCCACTATTTTGTCATCCTTATGGGATGCCAATTATGCAAACCCAATTGTACAAACCCAATACATTGTAACTGAAAAATTATAAAAACCTGTAAAAAGTTCAAAGTTAGTGTGTTGAGGCCTGGACTTTTGCCTGTGACCTTTCTCCCTCGATTAGTGGTCAGGGAGTATTATGCCCTTCAAAACACTAATTTGTAGGCGCTTTGTTTTTATTAGCTATTTGTGCCGGGGCTGGCACTATTTTGACATGCGTGGTGTGTATCCACGATGATAATTAAGCAAACTTTTACTGCAGTGTTAGTGGTGAGTAGAACCTTTTCACCTGGGGTGAAGAGCGTGCTTGCGTAGGAAATGCTTGACCATTAACCCGTCTCGAGTAGGTGCATTTTCAACTTTGACCTGTGCCTAGAGAGACTCAAAAAATGTATTAGTTGCATACAATACTTACTAACTGTTTTATTACCAATAACATTGTCCTTAATTCGTTCCTTTGAACTACTGATAGTCTTAAGTCACCCCATAAGTGTCTCATAGGGAATTAATTTATACCTAGGAATAAATTATTGTATCAATTTCTTTTTCACTGACTTAGACAGGAGTATCATCTATTAGTGCTCCTTAAATTAAAACTAAGCGGCCAATGTGGACTTGACTTTGCTACAATCTAAGTTCCTAAGACTTGGTGCCTCAGTCATTGCCAAACCAATTGCTTCCATAGTCACTCTATTCTGTCTGCAGGCCATTTCTCTAAGACCTTGAAAACTGCCAGAGTTTTTCCAATCTTCAAAAGTGGGGACACAAACACTGTCTCAAACTACAGGCCCAATCTCTCTTCTCCCAATACACACTTGCTCTCATTCATGCCTCACTGCCATCTCCTCTGATGCAAATGGTGTCAACCTTTTAGTCATTTAATACTAACCTTAAAACTCGCCCGACAAATCAAGATTGTAAGCTCTTCCGGGCAGGGATTTCCTTTCCTATTGTCTGATTTTGCTGCACTTACTGTAATATTATAATTCCCTGTACTGTATTATCTGTGAAATGCTGAGTACAATGAGAGGTGACTCCCAATGCACCACTTTCTGGCAAAACATTCTACATTACACAGCGATTTTGACAATAACTACTGTTTATAATAAAATGGGACACCTATGGAAAAAATAAATGGTTAAAAGTTATAAAATCACATATTGAGTTGATAGACAAATGATTTTGCATAGAACTCCACACTAATTTCTCAAATGGAATAATATAATCTCCTTTATAAAGTGCCGAGAACACAGCTAGCGTTCTGCCTTTAAAAGACACTCGGTGCCCTTCCATTTTATTTAAAAAAAAAAAAAAATTCTTAGCTTGTTATCCGGGCATTCCGCCAGCCTGGGCATGGCGCCAAATGACCCTGAACAGATAAGATAACGGTACAGCGGCTTCTTCATAAACTAAATAATAATTACTGGATTGAAACATTAGTTTAATGTTAAAAAATGGAGCTTTGTCCACAGCCCTAAAAACTACATTTTTTTTTATGGCGCCTCAAAAATAAAATAAGGGGACTTTTATACCGATAGGTCAAATAACTTATACACACAAGATATATTCCAACAAGAGCATGCTACGTTCTTCCACTCGTTCCTCTAAATGCCTTCTGAAAGAAATCTCATACTCTCGAAAAAACTTCCTTCACTACAAATTTATGCTGTCTTGTTTCAACTCTGCCCTCTCTAAAGCTAAACAAACCTACTTCTCTCCTTAATCAACACGCACAAGTCTAGCCCACCCTGACTCTTCCTTCATCTCACCTCAGGTCTTTGCTGACTTTTTAAGGAAAAGTTGGAACACATACATCAGAACTCTCCTCTTATCTTAAGCCCTTTCCCGCTTTAAACCTTTCTCACTGACTACCTCACTCCTCTGGAATGCCCTTTCTCTCAATACCTGACTAGCACCCTCTCTATCCACCTTTAAGACACACTTGCTTAAAGAAGTATGTGAATAGCACTGTGAATAATACTGAACACATGATATATAAAGCTTGGCCCCCTGCAGATGCACTTCCCAGAAGTCCCAAACATATCCTAATCCTATAGAAATAAAATTGAAATGTGTTTTTACTGGCTACACACAATACAGGACACACAATACAAAAACTTCTCTCATACACAGCCAACCCACTTCACAAAAATAACAAACAAACGAACGAGAAAACATTCCTAAATTACCTTGTTCCCATAAATAAACTGCTTAAGCAACAGAGCTAGTTAATTTTCATTTCTGGAATGTGAATGCTGTGCATTCTTTAAACTGGAGGGGAGGGGCTGTGCCTCTCCTTTCTTTGAGATAGAAATAGAGCAAACGGAAAAAATGTAGTCGGTTTAAGAATTCTTCGTCTGGCCAGAACGAATAAACCCTTTAAACTATCACCAGTAACAAAGCTGAATATATGCCCGTTCTTTTCTGTTGTGGTCTACTTCTATAATTGGTTTATACCTTTTGAAAATTTAGACTTCATCATGAGCAATTAATAATATTCGTATTGTTGTAAATACCTGCAAATTCATGGATGGCGACCTATACACATGTGATAATCAGCATGACCCACAGTATCTTTCACACAAGAAGTCATTCAGGAAAAATTCATCAGGGTTTCAAACAAATGTTTTTAGACGAGGAGGCATGTTTTTTTCACAGGGACTTGCACTCTGAGCCCCCACGGGCGAAGCAGCAGTTCCCTGATTCTGACTCTGATAGGGGCACTCTCTCTGCCAATGACCAAAATTACCACAGTTAAAACAGACACCATTATTCTGAGCTCTTCTTCCTGACTGATTTCTGGGTCCAGCATAAGATCTCCATCTATTCTGCCCTCTGCCTTGTATCCTACCTTGGTGTCGTCCATTATCAAAATACATTGTGTCACGATAGCCTATGACAGGTTGTAATTTACACCAAAAATATATATATAACTGGGTTTGAACTGGGACGAGACTTAGATATGATAAAATATAATTTATTCCTTGATAAAGGTGAACACAACAGATTATACAAATAACAGGCAAAATATGGACACTTACTTAAAGATGGAAATGATGAAATAGTCACATCTGGACTGGCAGTTCATACAGCAATCTTCATCATGCCAAGACATTGCATAGCATTTCTCTCAGCAATCAAGATGGTATAGAAGAACCCCCATGAAGACATGAGGACATGAAAAGAACCATAGCCCTAGGCTGAGCCTGGTTCTTATACAATTATTTCCCTTTGAACACAACCTAAATCCAGCCCCTCTCATAAATCAGTGGTGAAGTTGACAGTTTTCCTCAGAGTAAAACTCCTCCTACCCCACGACGTTTAAAAACTGCTTTTCCCTATCTAAATAACTTCATAACTTCATAACTTCCGTTCAGTAATACTTACTGGCATGCGAGACATATTAATACATTCCGTCACTCCTGACGCTCCCAAAGAGACTACATATTACCGTGTAGTACAAAAATTAAGAGAGATATTAATATCTGGCTCTTAGTATATGTTAGATATCAAGTGTTTAGAACCATTAGTTGGGGCTTGGTACCACGAATACACATATGTAACTCTTAGCATGTTCAGCCAAGGACATCTCATAATATTCTTATTTTTAATAAGGTCACCCATTCTGATTTTCTCCTTGGGTAGCCCCTCCCCTTTCCCCCATCAATAAATCCTTTGAAGCAGGGACCCCTGGGTGGTGGACATTTGTCACCTGTGTTATGTTTATTCTTGCAGGATACCCTTTGTTGTAAGGTGTGAAATGGGACACTTAAAGCCTGCTCTGGTTTGAGTCATCTCTGCCCTCATGTAAACAGTGGGGGTGATAAACTCCTTTGAACAGCACTTAAATTCTAGACATTGGGACGCTTCCCGTGACCATTTGCTGCTTTATTGCCAAAGAAATTTCCTCTGATTTCTGTCCCTGCAAATAAAATTACACAAAGGGCTATAATCACTAACAAATTATTAACCCTTGCACTCCCGGATGGATCCCAGTGTGTGTGTGTGATGCAGACACTGATATAACAATAACACATGGGAACAGGGGAATATACATTTTCATGTTATAACAAGGGTTAAATCACATTTCTGGACCTCAGCCCAGTTAACCCTTTGCCTCCCTGGTGAGGTTAGAGGGTGGCCAATTGGGGTGTAACCCCTTTAATCTCGGGCCAAATCCTCACGACCGTCACACCTCCCCTGCTCAAGGGGTGCCTGGCACCCCAGCTGCCTCCCCCTGGCACTGGGATACCACTGGCGCCCTTGAAGCATTCAATAAGTCCTGAGGGGTTGGCCTGGCAAAATTGTCCTCCGGCATTGTCCAGTACATTGTCCTGGCCACAGTGGATTGTAAAGTCCAGATCCTGCGGAGCAGGGCTCCACCGTGGCCACCGGGCATTCTCCTTTGCCTCCCTCTGCCCCCCACCCAGTGCCTGGTGAACCAAGTCCATGGTGAAGGGGCTCCTTTGCAGACCAGGCTGCACACTGCCCAGAGACTGGCATGTTTCTGCACCTGCAGGAGACCAGCTATCCAGCACAGACCGTCGCTTTACTGTCAACCAAGTCTGGGAAAGAGCTATGTCACTATCCTATAGGGACCCTACCTGCCCTGGCTCTGTGCCCACCTGTAGCTGCTCTGCTATACTCCTGACTCTCCTCCCTGGCTGCCTATCTACCCACAGCCCCTCCTTTGGGAACCCTGGGGAATCTGCCAGGGGGTCACTCCTGGCCAGTCAGAACAAGGGACCTTCTGCCTACCTAGCCCATCCCTAGCTTCTGCCAGCTGCCTAACACCCCACTGACCTCCTATCTCCCCCTGCTCCACAGTGTCTCCCTGCCCAGCCTCCCCTAGGCCTAGCACCTCAGCCCCTGCTGATGACTCCTGCTGCTTACCTCCCTGCAGCCCACCTGCACTTCTCTCCCCCCTGGGCAATCCTAACCCAGACACTGGAACTACCTGAGTGCACCTACCTCCCTGACCTTGTCTCCCCCTTACCAGGGATGAGCTCAGGGGCATCTCTCCAGATGCAACCGCCTTAGCTCTTGGCTGGCAGATATCCCTGGGGTGGCACACGCCTGCCACTGCCCCGGATACCCCCAGCCCATAGCCAGGCTGCAACATTGGGTTGCTGATCTGAGACACCCCCTGAGTCTCTGCCAGGGTAATGGGAACCTTTAGCTGCACTACCTGCTGCTGTCCCTCCCCGGCTACCACTAGCCCTTCTTCTCACACTGAGACTGACCCTAGCTACCTACCTGTAGCCTCCCCTCTCTCCGCTTCTCCCTAGCTAATCCTAACCTGGATCCTAGAGCTACCTGAGTGAGGCCATCTCCCTGACACTGTCTCCCCATTACCGGGGATGAGCTCAGGGTTGCTGGTGCAGATGCACCCACCTTAGCTCCTGGCTGGCAGGTAATCTGGGGGTGGTCTAACTCTGCCACGACCCCTGATTCCTCCAGCCCGTAGCCAGGCTGCAACAGTGGAGCTCTTAACTGAGAGTCCCCTTGCTGCTCCGCCAGGGTAATGGGGGAGTCTGGCTGCCCTACAAGCTGCCCTTCCTTCCCCTCCCCTGGTACCCCTATCTCCTGCCACCCCCGGTCACCCCTATAGTGAAACAACAGGGTACAGTCATAGGGAAAAATAAGTCAGGGTCAGTCTGCGACTTGGTCTGGCTTACCTTGCTGGTCCCGCAGAGACCGCCGCCTTCATTGGTCCCAATTGCAGGGGGACTGGAGTGGCCGCCGCCGGCATCATCTGGGCCGGGCAGCAGCGGGCCGCTGCCACGACAGCGCCCGGGTTGGGTACAGGTACAACGGTGCAGGACAAGGGTCTCAGGTCTTTGTGGAGGAACACAGCTCCATGCAAACTTGGTAAAATAACCCCCTCCCGCAAACCATGTCCCTCCCCCCAAATAAAATTGCCGCCGGCAGGATGCCGGAGTGGCGGCTTCTTCTCCGCCGCCGCCGGTTCTCCGCCGGGATCAGGTGGATGGCCGCTGCTCTCCGCCGCTGTTGCTGATGCAGCCCGTCCAGGTTCTCCAGAAGACGTCCCGAGGAGGGTTGTCGCCCTGGCTGTGCGGGAGCCATCAGAGGATGCCGCTAACTAGGTCATCTTTTCCACAGCTCGTGAGCGCTGGCCCTGAGGGGCTTCTTCGCCTGACCGCGCACGGTCAGGGCACTGGGCATTATTGTGGCCCATTTGTTGGCAGTGCCGCAGCGGCTGCCGGTGCTTCTCCGCCACCGGTGGACTAACCCCAGCAAGGGGCAACGGAGTCCAGAGCGGAGTTGCTTGAGCGCCGGGCTCATTCCAGAGCTTCTCCGCCACCGGTGGACTAACCCCAGCAAGGGGCAACGGAGTCCAGAGCGGAGTTGCTTGAGCGCCGGGCTCTGGGAGGGGATAAGCGGGTTGGTGTGGTACCGACGCCAGAAACTGGGTCCACTTTGCCGGGAACCACGTCTTGCCCAACGCACACTACAGTGCCAGCTCTTTCAGGGAAAATGGACAGACCTCCACAACGGCCGTTACCTCTCCTGGTGCAAGACTTCCATGGTCTCCGAGACCACCCGCTCCCTCCACAAGTCTCTGCCTTCCCGGAGCTGGGTCCATTCCCTGCTCTCCGGGCGGTGTGATGGTTACAGCAGCTGCAGCTGTGGATCTTTGCTCAGCCTACCGGTTTCATGCTCCGCATTGCTGGCTGCTGGTCCCCGCGCCGACTTGATGCACTCCTCCGGTCTCGGTGCCCGGCTCCAGTCAGATGGATAGTCGGCACTTTGGTTCTGGAGGCAATGCTTCTCACAAGTAGGGGAACAGTGAGGAGGTGCCATATCTTGTGTTATATGTTGTACACTGTGTGTTCAATATCTTTAGTCCCAGGAACTTGCAATTACCATCAAGTTCCCACTATATTACAGTATCCCGCAGAACACTAGTAATACAGGTCCAGTTCAATCCCGCCGCTTGCCACCAGTTAATTACAAGCCTGTCACGGTGACTTTATGACAGGCTGTAATTTACACCAAAAATATATAATATATATATAACTGGGTTGAACTGGGACGAGACTTAGATATGATAAAATATAATTTATTCCTTGATAAAGGTGAACACAACAGATTATACAAATAACAGGCAAAATATAGACACTTACGTAAAGATTATGACAAGAAAGCCATCCGGATACAGAATGGGCCATTTCTTCCATATTTCAGTTGACATCACAGCAAGACAGGCAGGTCATGAAGACATTTTCATGACATTTCTCTCAGCAATCAAGATGGTATAGAAGAACCCCCATGAAGACATGAGGGCATGAAAAGAACCATAGCCCTAGGCTGAGCCTGGTTCTTATACAATTATTTCCCTTTGAACACAACCTAAACCCAGCCCCTCTCATAAATCAGTGGTGAAGTTGACAGTTTTCCTCAGAGTAAAACTCCTCCTATCCCACGACGTTTAAAAACTGCTTTTCCCTGCAAAGAAAATTACACAAAGGGCTATAATCACTAACAAATTATTAACCCTTGCACTCCCGGATGGATCCCAGTGTGTGTGAGATGCAGACACTGATATAACAATAACACATGGGAACAGGGGAATATACATTTTTATGTTATAACAACGGTTAAATCACATTTCTGGACCTCAGCCCAGTTAACCCCTTGCCTCCCTGGTGAGGTTAGAGGGTGGCCAATTGGGGTGTAACCCCTTTAATCCCGGGCCAAATCCTCACGACCGTCACACATTGCTTTTTTTCTTCGCCTAGAAGTAGCCGCAAAACAATCTGCTGCATGATCTACAAACGGGTCACAATAATAATCACCAGCCGCCTGAACAACAAATTCTTCAGGAGTCTAACTAGGTTTACACTTGCAGGGAACAACTTGTTTTGTCTTATACTTAATAACTTCTGGCTTACCTCCAGAGTCCATTACAAATAATAGCAAACAATGACAAATAAAATTTATCTGGAGTAAACGACATGTTCAGCTATGCCTTATGTTCCGAACAACATTCCGTCAGTCTGTAAAATTAACTGGAAACTCAACGATTGATCAGCTCCAAATTTCAAGCGGGCTGGTTCTTTTCTCTTTGTGAATTTGGGATCTTTACCCATGTTAGGCGCTGGTGTTTAGGTGGGGGCTGAATCCGCTCGGATGCCTCCATTTCCTCTGGTTCAAGGAGACCCATTGCTCTCAATTTCTCTTCGCGTTCTTCTGGAGAGAGAAATATATATGTTTTTTCTTGGTAGATAAATATTATCTTGCACGGAAACGGTAGCGTATTTTGTTATTTCGCAGTGTGTTTGTGACCTGTGCGAACATTTTACGTTTGTTCAGCGTGATTTGAGCCAGATCTGGGAAAATGAGAAGCTGAATGTTGTCTTGTTCTATCATTGGAGTGGATCTAGCGGCTCTCAGTATCTCCTCTTTACTACGAAAGTAGTGTAGACGTGTAATCACATCTCGTGGGTTTTTTAGGTCCAGGCCTCTAGGTCTAGGCAGTCTATGTGCTCTGTCCATCTGGAGTTTGTCTTCCGACATTTCTGGTAACAAAGACCCAAAGAGCTGGATGAGATATGCGTCCAGTTGAGCATTGTCCACTTCCTCCGGGACCCCCCTGATCCGCAGATTATTGCGTCTTGATTGGTTTTCCGTGTCTTCCAGTTTGTCGAAAATTGTTTTAACTTGTGTTTTTAATTCGTGGATTTCTTGGGCTTGGGTCTCCTGGGCAGAGGCGGTGGTGTCCACTTTCTCCTCCAAGTCCACAATACGATCTCCTATAGACTCTATTTCCTCTCTGACACTGTGACGAAAACTCTGCATCTCGGAGCGGAAGGAAGTGGAGTATCCGTCTCTTCAGAGTCTGGTTCTGCGTCTTCGCCTGCGATAGACGCTTCCTGATCTTTAGTTCCTGTCTTTGTTTTTTTAAAGAAGAGTGCGGCCTCCCGCTTGTTTTTTTTTTGTGTTTTGGTGGGTGGCATATTTGTTGTTTATTGGTCGTTTTTATATATACTGTAGAATTGAAGCTGATTTTGTTTGGGTGATGTAAGTTCTGTTTTTCCTTTTTTACATTGACATAAGCCCCCTCATTCCTGAGGCACCATGCTCATTCACATTTTTTTTTTTATTTATTAGGGGTTTTTTTTTTTTTTCCCTTCTCTGGGGGGGTTGACCTTCTCCTAGGTAGGTAGGTATTGGGGCTGAGTCGGAGTGGGGAGAGAGTGTGTTGGTAAATACAATTCAAAGCTCTGTTTTCCAATTTTCAGCCACTGAATTTATTTGTCTGTGTTTGTGCCTTTAACTCAGGCCAGCGGTGGCCATTTTGGATCCGGCTGGGACACAGCTGCGTTTCAAGCTGGAACGCAAGGGTACCTCTCCCTCTCCACCTCCTCGGAGCTTCCCCCTCTCTTCTTTCTGCTCTGCTCCCACCACTGCTCTGGGCCCTCTCCTGTGCCACGCCGATCTCCCATTCAAGGGACTGTGCGCCTCGGCCGAACTCTGGGACCCCGCCAGAGAGCCGCTCAGGATGGCCGCTCCTCCCTCCTCACTGCACGACGGCATCCATTTTAATCTCAGGGCCGGCGTGGTGCTCCCCACCTCCGCTGCTGTACTTCTCCCTGCCCCACGAGGACCAAGACACATCGCACAGTGACCCAGCCGGGGATACCTTGATCCCCTGGGGGACTCTTCTGAACGATGGGACCCCCCCCCCCCCGAGCCGCGCAGGGATCCCGGAGATGGTGACCCCCCATCTCTTGGTGCCGATATCGGGGGCAAGATGGCCGCTCCTCTCCATCCCCAACCCCGAACCCGTCGCTCCTCAGGTATGTTTAAAATCTTTAATGGGGTGGGAAAGGATCCTTGCGGCCACCACTACAGAAGCAGGGAAAGTTTATGTGCTGGTTTGGTGAATCATGCAGTGGCAAGCTGGCACACTGGGTGAGTGTCACCCCTCTATTATCTCCGTTTTGGGCAGGGGAGTTTTACTCACTTTTATTAGTTGCCTTTGGTATGTCCACCCAAAAGTAGTACCCACAGCTGCTATCTCTCCGGCCAAGCTCAAGAGAGAGAGGGTGATAATCAGCACCAACTCGTGCGTCCCCGCACTGCGGCCTTGAGGAGCACACGTCCTCTGCCACTCTTATTTTCTTTTGCTTTTGATGTGGCTAGGTAATGATTAATTTGGTCACTTTTGGTCTCTAATTGATCTTTGCTTCAGGGAGTATCTACTGTTATAAAAGATTGTTTATGTGGTTAAATTTGGATAAGGATTGCTTTGGATTAATTTTCTGTATTGGAGGAGCCTCGGATGAAAGCAGCCATCTTCATCAGGCTCCAAGCCACGCCCCCGTGTGCTGTATGTTTTTAAGGCTCAATAAATAAGCCTTATCAAGAGAACCCGCGTGTGTGGTTGCATGTACCCTTCAACATCATCCTTGACAAATCCTGTAAGATCTGGATGGGGGAATTTTCGAAGTCGATTGAACCCCTGTTTCTGCTCCCCTTTATTATCTTGTCTTTAGCTGCGTATTGATGAAGCCGCAGCACCGCATCCCTGCTTCTTTTAGGGTCTGCAAATCTCGGACCCAGTGCTTGTGGAGCTCTGTTAATTAACAACTGTCTTCTACTTTGGGGTCAATTGAAACAGCCTTTTAAGATAAGGCTGCAGTGCCTACACAGACACTGACTCTGGGATGTGGCGGATTCACAAATTTTGCCTTCGCTCCCTATTTTGCAGATTATCCAGACGGTCTCTCATGGCTCTTACCTCCTCGTTGAGCCTCAGGACTTCGTCTGTGTTAACTTGATTTTGTAAGGAGGCGTTGTCACGGAGACCAGGCATTTACACCTGTAATGGCTATTCCCTCTATTCCCTCTATACCGTGTGTGTGGGTGGAAACCTATGTGTTACCAGGTGTGGTGCAGTATACCTGTCCGGCTCACAGGAAGTCTGAGCCTCCACTAGTGAGAGCCTGGGGTGAATCCTCTGGAACGTTCTCGGTTTCAGCGCCTCCACCTGTGTAGGGTTCTAGGGATGTAGAAGGTTGCCTACACAGAACCCGCATATACAATAACCACATACACTAGAATGTATATAACCACTTTATATATATGCAGGCAATAACACACACTTATAACATTCCCCATAGGGAGTAACTCCACAGTCACCGTGTATCCCCACACTGTGTCCACAGCCCAACCCCTTTGTCCCGTGGTCAGCGCTGCCACTATGTGTAGTTGTGATATGTTAGGATACGTTGGTGCACATAGGAAGATACCTGCCGAGCGCTCCTGCACTCGGGCCTGCAAGCAACTTCGAAAAGGATCTGTCGCTTAGTGATCCCGTCTGATCCGATGTTGCCTCGCATGGGGCCCGCCAGGGGCGATCCCACCCTGGAGATAGTCTCTGTCTCTTTCTCTGGGACTACAGACTTGAGCCCAAGTCTCTTCACGGGGAGCGCAGCGTCCGCTGTGTCCCTATCTAACACTAGTACTACTGTGACAGGGTCCCTAACCTAGGGCCTGTCCCTGTAGCACCACAAGCTGGGGAGTGAAGACCTATCTGGGGCCTAGGGGGTTACTGGCCTAATCCGTTCCCCTAGCTCTTCCCGGTCCTGACTGCTAACTAATACTCCCAGCACCTGCAGCAACCCACTGCACTAACTGTACCTGCAGCAACGCACTGCAGCCTGCTTGGTACCTGACGCAAACGGCTGCACACACACTATGCCTTCTTGTCAGCACTCACAGCACTGACAACCGTGACACTGACAAGGCTGCACCTCACCCTAACCTAGGGGCCTTCCCTATGAACTTACCCACTAACCTAGTGGGGAGTGGGGCCTACCTGGGGCCTGGGGTTTCTCTGGCCTAGTACAGCAGAGCCCTGCTCTGTGTACACTACCTTCCCCAATCTCTTCCTGGATCCAACTGACAAAAACCCTGTCTGCACACAACATTGTTGCAACTCTGCAGCATGAGAATCTGCCAGCTCTATTGGCTTCAATGCTGCCTGTGACCAGGGTGAAAGTGCAGTCCCCAGAGGCTGCTGGGAATTGTAGTCCTTGGCACAGATCTTTCCTATGGGGACCGCGTGTGCGATCTTTACTGCACATGTGCGATCTTTACTGCACATGTGCGACGCTGTAATGGCCGCCGCTATGCTTAACTGCGCCTGCGCAACCTCCCAGAGCTGCGGCACACTGGCGATGGCCACCGCTACCCTGGCCAACCTCTGCCCATTGCGTGAACCTCGCGCCGCAACCATGATGGCGGTGCCCGCCGGGAGAAGTCGCCGTCCCCTTCCCCCACTGCCACAGGGGTAAGGCAGGGGGCAAAGGAAGATCAGGGGAACCGGGGGTGACCCCCCTTACACACCTTTATACCGGGATAATATTACTGAGCAAAACAAGATAATTACATAAATTGTAATTTATTCACTTAAAATAGGCAAACACACAACGTTACACAAAATACAGACAAAAAGACACACTTACTTGGAAACTGGGACAACAACCTAACTTTCCTAGGTGCAGGGAATCCTTAATGAAGGATTTTCCCCTGATACTAGTTGCAAAAACAGGATAGAAAATTCCAGGCAGTTTGAGCTGAAGCAGCCCTTTCTTGCTGGAAACTTAGAATCTGGAGAATCTTTAAACTTTTGATAACTTTGAAACTTGGGAGAATCTAAAAACTTGGCAAAAAATCAAAAAATCTGAGCTGCGTAAGGGTTTTTAAAACCTCTCCGTTTCATTCACAGAAACCTACAGACCAATCAAAAGCATGAGAAATTTCTAAGTAGTCAATCAGAGCAGGGCTCACCTGGCTGATGTCAGAGGCAGGGGCGTGTTGAGCCAACTTGTAAAGAACGTGGACTGGAAATATAAATCAGCCAATGGGAAATATTCACACAAGCAGCAACTCCTCCCTCTCCCCCCCCCCCCCCCCCCCCCAGCTGACCCCTTGCCGGCTCCATCAATATGGCTGTTGGGGCCTTTTCCTCTGCCCCTCCTTGCTACCAAATGATCCTGATGCCTCCATATCCTGGATTCCTTTTGAGGCCAGAGAGCGGGGTAGCCATCATGTCTCCCATGCCAATGGCCAAGGCTAACTGCATGGATTTTTATACATACAGTATGACACCCTCTGAACCTTACTTTAATAAAGTATAAACCTTGGGGACCCTAAATGCCCCTAAAGAGGTCAGGTTTTCCTATACTTTACAATGGACTTCCATAACCCACAACCCAATACCGGTTCTGGGACACCTTGGCACTAACTGTGGTACCCCTATGTTACCTTGGGATCCCCTCAGCTACAGGAACACTTATCATCCCTGTGCCCCATTTTACTGTGCACAAAGCATACATGTACTTAACACACTTTGTTAATAAAATTTACCTTACACTTTTATGCCACTAAAAGTCTTTTTGGTGATGAGGCATAGAATGAGAACTTGTACTTTTTATTCCCACTAGCTCTATGCCTCACACTCAGCAAAACCTGACTTTAGACTTTAACAAAACCTCAGTCATATATAACTGGAGCACCCCCTGAACCCCTATACTGGGTTCAGGGTGATCTGGGCATCCCCCCTTATACTAGGGACCCCTTTACATTTCAGGGATACCTCACATCCCTATGCCCCTTTTACCTTTCTGTGCTGAAGCAGGGAACCCCTAGTGGTGGGTCACAAAAGCGTTTTCAAGGGGAAAGATTACCGAGACCATGTGTCTACATCCATCCAGGATTCCTGGGTACATTTTTAGGGGAACCAGCAACTCTGGGCCCTGGCTAGATAGACACAATCTGACAACACTTTCTCAGCAAAACTCCCCTTGAAACTCATTCCACAGCAATCTCTGCTTGCTGGCACCCCTGGAAAGGTAAAAACACATAAAATACTTTATTACCGCCCAAGAGCTGACACTCTATAAACCCAACACACGGATCAGGGGTAACAAAACAGGCTTAAACCTTTATTGGATAGCCTGGCTACCCCCTGCCGTCAAAGGCGTCCATTTTACCTTCCAGATCCGTGGTTCTTTTAGCCAGGGCAGAGATTTCGGACTTAAACTCCTGCACTGATTTATCCAAAGCCGACTGAAACATGGACTGCATGGCCTGGAACATCCCCTTTAAATCTTGCCTTGTGGTGGCTGTATCTCTTTCTTCTGCACTCTGCTCCTTCTCAGGGCTCAGTGATGCACGCTCCCGTCCACCCTCCTCATCGCCATCTTGTTTTTTTTCTCGCAGTAGCCCCTGTGCTATCTATCATTTTTATTATTTTGTCCTCACCTTTTAGTGTGTGTTCTAATATATGTTTTCATATATATTCACCATATACGCTCACCACCTTTTCTACAACAATAACTCAAGAGGATGA
Source organism: Ascaphus truei (assembly GCF_040206685.1). Classification (NCBI taxonomy): domain Eukaryota; kingdom Metazoa; phylum Chordata; class Amphibia; order Anura; family Ascaphidae; genus Ascaphus; species Ascaphus truei. Next base: position 468,683,091 of record NC_134484.1, read on the forward strand.
GGAGAAGGAACGGCTCAGTGAGTAACGACACTGACTGGTACTGAGTTTGAAGCAGGGGAACCTGGTTCAATTCCTGGTGTTGACTTGCCCTTGTGACCTTGGGCAAGTCACTTTATCTCCCTGTGCCTCAGGCACCAAAACATAGATTGTAAGCTCCACGGGGTGGGGACCTGTGCCTGCAAAATGTCTCTGTAAAGTACTACGTAAAACTAGCAGCGCTATACAAGAACATGGCCAGTATAATTGATATTATCATGTGTTTTTTTTATTGTATTGAACCTATATTTTATTTATGAGTTTATAGTTCTGATATCTTAGATCAAGGCTATTGTATTAACATATGTAAAACTGATAGGGAGCGCCACTGTTATCTTTTTCTATCTTTCCGGAGAGGCGTGTTGGGTGGTTCCCCCGTCCTCTGCTTCCATTTTGGCCGCGCTACGAGGTGCCGATCGGAGGCTCTAGTTAAAAACAGGCAGCGGCATGCACGGAGCTCTACAGCAGACGTGCATGCGCTGTGACGTCACGCGCGCCCTGGGTTAGTTTAATTTGATCTAATATTCATTTTATAATCTTCTGTAAAGAGAAAATGTAAAGAAATATGTAAGAAGCTAGACTAGTTGTCCGATCTGTGAGAAATGGCTTCTTACATGTTTCTTTGCATAGTTCTCACAGATCTGACAGCTAATCTAAAGACTTGGAGTCAAAATATTGTATGGCTTTCCATGTATATGATGTAAAGATATGTCTTCTTTATATGATGGCTTGTTTCAATGTATATGTAAATCTACAATTAAGGATCATATAAAGAAAATGTAAAAAAAAAAAAGCACAGGTTTGTGTGTGCGCTATACAAGACATTGAGATAGATACGTTTAACTGGGTTTTTGCACTACTGTAACAGGGTAATTATACATCGGGCTTCTCAGGTCCAGGTTTCCACCCGGAGAGTCTTGCAGCTTAATTTTGGCACCTGAGACACATAAGGTGACTTATGTCATCATATAACGCAGCATGTTCATTCTCAGACAGCAGGGGAAGCCCCAAAGTCAGTGATACGTAACTAACAAGATTTTATCTTTATTTTTACAGGTGAGTATTGGAAGATAAAAGTAGAAGTGGAAGATGCAGCAGAGGATTGCAAACCAGATGTAACTCCATCAGAGAAGAATGAAGAAGGGACGGATTTCAGCAACTCCCTGGTAGTGAAGACTGAAAATATGGAGCAGGTGGAAGCATCCGTGGAACGTAAGGCTGGTTCAGAGCAGAGACAGATCTCGGGGGGAAAACCTCTTACTTGTGATCTGGTGAAACACCTACGAACCCACACAGGGGAGAAGCTATATCAGTGCCCCTTGTGCGATAAAAGATTTAAAGAAAGCTCCGCCTTAATCAAACACAAGAGGACGCACAGCATTGACCGGCCATACAGATGCTCAGAGTGCAATGGACGCTTCTTCCGGAATTCTGACCGCATTAAACATATGAGGACACACACACAAGCTGAAAACTTCCAGTGTCCTGACCGAGAAAAATCTGTGAATAGTAGCTCTGACCCTCTCAGCTCACAAAAGGAGATAATCCGAGTTGCAGAAAATCCCTATATTTGTGCCGAGTGCGGAGAGGCTTTTAATCAGTTGGCTTCTTTCATAGAACACCAAAAAACTCACTCGGGACACGGGCCCCACAAGTGCGCACATTGCGGCAAAATCTTCACTCGGAAATATTATTTAGTGATTCATTTGAAGACCCACACAGGAGAGAGGCCTCATCAGTGTGCAGTATGCAAAAAGGGCTTCATTCGGAAATCTGACCTTGTTATACACCAGAGGACACATACAGGGGAGCGTCCTTTCCAGTGCTTCCATTGTGAGAAAAGTTTTACACAAAGGTATACTTTGACCAAGCACCAGATAACTCATGCTGTGGAAAGGCCATATAATTGCAGTGACTGTGGGAAAGGCTTTAATTCTAGATCAAATTTCATTTCACACCAGAGGTCACATACAGGGGAGCGTCCTTTCCAGTGCTTCCATTGTGAGAAAAGTTTTGCACTAAAGTCTACTTTGAGAAAGCACCTGATGATTCATACTGGGGAAAAGCCATATAAGTGCAGTGACTGTGGGGAAGGCTTTACTTGGAGATCAAGTTTCATTTTACACCAGAAGATACACACAGGTGAGTGTCCCTATAAATGCTCGGAACAATGTGTTCGGAACGCATGCCTGATGAAGCATCATATAGTGCACACATGGCGGCAGAGTTTGGATTCTAACCCTCTTGGTAATGGTCCCCCCAACTCTGGCCCCCTGTTTGTAGCTCTACCCCAATTTGCTCAAGCTGTAGGAGGAAGGTACCGGGGAGAGGAGGTTGGGGTCCGCAGGGGATGTCCCTGTGGTAGAATGCGGACCATCTGTTTACCCACCAGTGCATTAAATGGACTAATCGAATGACCCTTCTCCTGATTGACCAGCTTTGTTAGCCAATCCGTTAAAGCCAGATAGACTAGTTTAGCCAACTGTATACGACTTGTAGTAGTATAATTAAGAATTTGAATAACAAGTTTTGTTGTGTTAATTACTGCTTTAAACTGTCTGCGCTGGATTATTGACGGGTCACATGCATAGGTTGTATGTCACATGCATAGGTTGTATGATATATTATTTATTTTTAACTGGTAGTAATATTTATACTACAATTGGGACTAACTAGTGGAGTGGCTGGTGGGCGGCTGCTCGGCTGGGGGCGGTGCTACTGCTGGACTGGTGTCTGTTCTGAGCTGAAGGAGTCTGACCTGTGGTGGTAGCTGCAGATTCATCTGATCTGAGAATTACCACATTGAGTGACCGACCAATGTCCATCTGGGCTGGGACCTGGCCTGGGCTCTACTGTACTGTCTCATGTCTATTATATTATAGCAGTATGTTAATAACAAAAACACGTTCAGTCTCAAGGGGGGTTAAACATATATTATTTAGTTTTATCACCCAGCAGAGTGCCACACAGTGCCACCAGCAACCGCACACTCAGGGACACAGTGCCAGCCAGTGCCACCACCAGCAGCACCAGCAACCACACACCCAGGGGCACAGTGCCAGCCAGTGCCACCACCAGCAGCACCAGCAACCACACACCCAGGGGCACAGTGCCAGCCAGTGCCACCACCAGCAGCAACCGCACACCCAGGGGCACAGTGCCAGCCAGTGCCACCACCAGCAGCAACCACACACCCAGGGACACAGTGCCAGCCAGTGCCACCACCAGCAGCACCAGCAACCGCACACCCAGGGGCACAGTGCCAGCCAGTGCCACCACCAGCATCACCAGCAACCGCACACCCAGGGACACAGTGCCAGCCGGTGCCACCACCAGCAGCAACCGCACACCCAGGGGCACTGTGCTAGACAGTGCCACCACCAGCAACCGCACACCCAGGGGCATAGTGCCAGCCAGTGCCACCACTAGCAGCAACCGCACACCCAGGGACACAGTGCCAGCCAGTGCCACCACCACCAGCAGCAACCGCACACCCAGGGGCACAGTGCCAGCCAGTGCCACCACCAGCAGCAACCGCACACCCAGGGACACAGTGCCAGCCAGTGCCACCACCAGCAGCAACCGCACACCCAGGGGCACAGTGCCAGCCAGTGCCACCACCAGCAGCAGCCGCACACCCAGGGGCACAGTGCCAGCCAGTGCCACCACCAGCAGCAACCACACATCCAGGGACACTGTGCCAGCCAGTGCCACCACCAGCAGCACCAGCAACCACACACCCAGGGACACAGTGCCAGCCAGTGCCACCACCAGCAGCATCCACACACCCAGGGGCACAGTGCCAGCCAGTGCCACCACCAGCAGCAATAACCGCACACCCAGGGGCACCGTGCCAGCCAGTGCCACCACCAGCAGCAACCGCACACCCAGGGGCACTGCGAGAGTGACATATATTATTCACCTTTGTCTCTATATATTATTACTAGGATTATTAGAGAGAGATTGGAGACCTTTCCTCTGTGTATAAACCAGTTTACTAGTTATTAGAGTTACCGTTACTACTAATAAATACCACAGTCCGGTGTCTAAACACTACCCCACTCCACTGATTATACCATTACTAGTATAACTAACTGTATGCCACTAGCAGTAGTATCATTAATAAGAATTTGACTAACAAGTTGTGTTAAAATAATTACTTTACACCCTCTGCATTAGGTATCTGACTTGTCATGTGCATATGATTTTTTTGTTTATATACATATAGTTTTTTTTGTTTTTTTTACTACCACTATCAGTAGTATACTACAATTGGTAACCAACTAATGGAGTGGTTTTGTGGCTGAGTAGTGGGCGGCTCGGTGGGCAAAAGAACTGTGCTTCCCCCCCCCCCCCCGCCTAGACTATGAGCCCCCAGATATTTCAGTTACATAGAGCGGTAACATCCATGTAACATTATAGCACATAGTGGATGTTGAGAACACTTTTCTATTACATGCTTAAAAGAGAATTCGGGGATAAATAATATTAATAAAGAATACACAATATAAAAGCTCCAAGCAAACAAAGAAAAACGAAAAAGCATAAGACCTAAAATAACTAAATAAAATCAGTGCAACCGTGTTTAATTAAACTGTCACACGCTCACGACCTCCCACACCCTATTTTTTTCCAGTACAGTAATCAATCATTGATGCACATGCTTGTTTCCATAGCGCTGCGATTGATCACAGAGCCGCGTTCAGTAAGTGCAGAACTAAGGATTTCTTTAACCGATACCCATCAATGCCGTCTCTATTGGGGAGAATTAAACTCGGGTCCTGGGGTACGACAACACCAGCGATTCCTTGTATGCAATTCATTATCTCGTTCTAATTTGATAACGAAGACTCCCAGCAGATATGCTTAATTGTTCGCTGACCCCCACAATTTCTCCAGCATAGTCCCGATACATTGGGGTAACTGCTATGAAGCATCGGAGGGGTATAGTACCAACTGTAAAGAAGGTTATATTTGTTTTCCATTATTCTAGTGGACAATGATGAGGATCCTGCAATTGCCCATATTCTGGACCATTCTTCTATAGAAATCTGTTCCCAACTTCTTTCCCACTATTATTAACGGGGTTCTCCTCTATTAAATATGATATATTGCCAGATGAAGAAGAGGGAGTAACAACCTGTTCACTCCTTTGAAGAGCAGGGGGTGGGCGTGATGTTGATTCATCTAGTCAAATATCAGATGTTGTGAATGAGTATTCTGATGATGATGTGAGACACTGTGATATATAAATTTATAACATTGCCCATATATAGTTATGCATTATGAAAAACGTTAATAAATAGAGCTAAAAAAAACAGAATAGTTGTATTGCACGTGTAGTACATGTTGCTTAGTGCAACTGGGTGTTTGCAGTAATATATCAGGCTTCTCAGGTCCAAGTTTCCACACTGAGAATCTTACAGCTTGATTTTGGTGCCTGAGACACATGAGGTGACTTATGTCATCATATAACACAGCATGTTCATTCTCAGACAACAGGGAACGCCCCAAAGTCAGTGATACGTAACTGATAGGATTTTATCTTTAATTTGACAGGTGCGTATCGGAAGATAAAAGTAGAAGTGGAAGATGCAGCAGAGGATTGCAAACCAGATGTAACTCCATCAGAGAAGAATGAAGAAGGGGCGGATTTCAGCAACTCCCTGGTAGTGAAGACTGAAAATATGGAGCAGGTGGAAGGAGCCATGAAATATGAGGCTGGTTCAAAGCAAAGACAGATCTCGGGGGCACAACGACATACCTGCAGCCACTGTGAGAAAAGCTTTAGTTGCTATGCTTCTGTGGTGAGACACCAAAAGATGTATAATGTGCAAAGTAATCAGTGTTCTCACTGTGAGAAGGCCTTTTTAAGGAAGACAGACCTGAAGAACCACCAGAGAACCCACACTGGAGAGAGGCTGTATCAATGCACAGACTGCGAGAGAAACTTCACAAAATCTTCAGATCTCGTCATCCACCAGAGGATGCACACAGGCGAGAGGCCATACAAGTGCTTGGACTGTCCGAAAAGCTTCCATATGATGAAATTACTGACTCTCCACCGCAGGACACACACAGACGAGAAGTGTCATCACTGCTCCGTGTGTGCGAAAAGCTTTCTCCGGAGGGCTGATCTGCTGAAACACCTTCAGACACACGCGGTGGAGAAGCCATACCAGTGCTCCGTGTGCAATAAAAAGTTTGCAAAAAGCATCAACTTAATCAGACACAAGAGGGCGCAATGCACTGACCGGCCATACAGATGCTCAGAGTGCAGTAGAAGCTTCATCCGTAATTTTCACCTCATTAACCATATGAAGACACACAAGAAAATGGAAACTTCCAACGTGCTGACCCAGAAAAATCTGTGAGTAGTAACTGACACACGAACAAACCCACTCAGGACCGACGCCTCACAAGTGCGCACATTGCGGCAAAAACTTCACTCAGAATTCCCATTTAGTGAAGCATTTGAGGACCCACACAGGAGAGAGGCCTTATCAGTGTGCAGCGTGCGAAAAGGGCTTCATTTGGAAATTAGACCTGGTTATACACCAGAGTAGGGGTGTACAAGCTGAGGGGCACGAGATTTTGTAGGGGGGGGGGCGCAGTGACACAGGCGGGGGGGAGATGATATTATGTGGCGGCAGGAGGCTGCCAGAGTGAAGCACAGGAGCAGCCGGCAGAAGTTAGGAGTTGGGGAGAGAGACTCTTATACTACTATACTTATTTAAAAACACACCTATTCAAAATCACATGACTTTTTTTTTTTAAATGAATTAAATCAGGCATGGGGAACTAATATCACCAGTAAAAGGGGGGCTTGGTGTAAATGGCTTGCTCACTCCTGCACCAGAGGACACATAAAGGTGAGCGTCCTTACCAGTGCTTCCATTGAGAGAAAAGGTTTGCACTGAGGTCTGATTTAACCAAGCACCAGATGACTCACACTGGGGAAAATCCATATAAGTGCGGTGACTGTGGGAAAGGCTTTACTCAGAAGTCAAATGTAATATTACACCACAGGATACACACAGGCGAGCGGCCCTATAAATCCTCACAATGTGACAGGGTTTGTTCAGAACGCAGAACTGGCGAAGCATCAGAAAGGGCACATGACAGCAAAGCTTGAGCTTAAAAGACAATTCGGGGATAAATAATATTAATAAAGAATACACAATGTAAAAGCTCCAAGCAAACAAAGAAAAATGAAAACGCATAAGACCTAAAATAACGAAATAAAATCAGTGCAACTATGTTTAATTAAACTCACACGCTCACGACCTCCCACACCCTATTTTTTTTCCAGTAATCCATCATTGTTGCTCATGCTTGTTTCCATAGAGCTGCGATTGATCACCGAGCCGCGTTCAGTAAGTGCTGAACTAAGGATTTTTTTAACCGATACCCATCAATGCCGTCTCTATTGGGGAGAATTAAACTCGGGTCCTGGGGTACGACAACACCAGCGATTCCTTGTATGCAATTCATTATCTCGTTCTAATTTGATAACGAAGACTCCCAGCAGATATGCTTAATTGTTTGCTGACCCTCCATAATTTCTCCAGCATAGTCCCGATACATTGGGGTAACTGCTATGAAGCATCGGAGGGGTATAGTACCAACTGTAAAGAAGGTTATATTTGTTTTCCATTATTCTAGTGGACAATGATGAGGATCCTGCAATTGCCCATATTCTGGACCATTCTTCTATAGAAATCTGTTCCCAACTTCCTTTCCCACTCCCAAGCAAAGCCCGGGTTATTAACAGGGTTCTCCTCTATTAAATATGATATATTGGCAGATGAAGAAGAGGGAGTCACAGGGACAATAACATGGTCACTCCTTTGAAGAGCAGGGGGTGGGCGTGATGCTGATTCATCTAGTCATATCAGATGTTGTGAAGGAGGATACTGATGATGATGTGACACACTGATTTTGAAATTGATACGAACTTTGCCCATATATAGTTATGCACGATGAATATAATAGAGCTAAAAAAACAAACAAAAAACCAGAATAGTTGTATTGCATCAGTTTAGTACATGTTGCTTAGTGCACTAACAGGATAATTATACATCAGACATCTTGGGTCCAAGTTTCCACCCTGAGAATCTTACAGCTTAATTTTGGTGCCTGAGACACATAAAGTGACTTATGTCATCATATAACGCAGCATATTCATTCTCAGATAGCAGGGGAAGCCCCAAAGTCAGTGATATGTAACTAATAGGATTTTATCTTTTAATTTGACAGGTGAGAATCGGAAGAAGGTAGAAGTGGAAGATGCAGCAAAGGATTGCAAACCAGATGTGACTCCATCAGAGGCTGGTTCAGAGCAGAGACATATCTCAGGAAGAAAGCGTTATACATGCAGCCACTGTGGGTAAAGCTTTAGTTGCTATGCTTCTGTGGTGAGACACCAAAAGATGTATAAGGTGCAAAGTCATCGGTGTACTCACTGTGAGAAGACCTTTATAAATAGGAGAAACCTGAAGAACCACCAGAGAACCCACACTGGAGAGCTGCTGTATCAATGCACAGACTGAGAGAAACTTCAGAAAACCTTCAGCTCTCATCATCCACCAGCGGATGCACACAGGCGAGAGGCCATACAAGTGCTTGGACTGTCCGAGAAGCTTCAATCAGAGTTCAGCACTGAATCAGCATCGCAAGACACACACAGGCGAGAGGCCTGATCACTGCTCCGTGTGTGCGAAAAGCTTTATCCAGAACTCTGATCTGGTGAAACACCTGCGGACACACACTGGGGAGAAGCCATTCCAGTGCCCCTCGTGCGATAAAAGGCTTGCAAAAAGCTCCACCTTAATCAGACACAAGAGGGCGCTATGCACTGACCGGCCGCTCAGACTGCAGTAGAAGTTTCATCCAGAATTCTGACATCATTAAACAAATGAGGACACACAAGAAGATGGAAACTTCCTGCGTGCTGACCCAGAAAATCTGTGAATAGTAGCTCTGACCCTCTCAGCTCACAAAAGGAGATGATCCGAGTTGCAGAAACTCCCTATACTTGTGCAGAGTGCGGAAAGGCCTTTAATCAGTTGGCTTCTTTCATAGAACACCAGCAAACCCACTCAGGACAGAGGCCTCACCAGTGCGCACATTGCAGCAAAAACTTCACTCAGAATTCCGATTTAGTGAAGCATTTGAGGACCCACACAGAAGAGAGGCCTTATCAGTGTGCAGCATGCGAAAAGGTCTTCATTCAGAAATCTGACCTTGTTCTACACCAGAGATGGGGTGTACGCCCCCATAGGGGTGATGCATAATTTAGTACGGGGGCCCAGTGAGACAAGGCGGGGGTAGATGTTGGTACATAGCGTCAGGAGACCACCAGAGTGAAACAGAGGAGAAGCCGGCAGAGGAGTTACAAGTTGCATGGAGGCGGTCCAGGGGTCCGACCCGGAAGTCTCTCTTCCGGTGTCTATTCTGCTACAGCACACTCCTCTTCGACCCCCTGCTCTGCCTCCGTGCAACTCGTAACTCCTCTGCTGGCCCGCAATGTACCCTCATCTTCTCCCCCTGCCTGCCTCTATCACCACCCTGGAGCTGGGCAAGAGGGGGAGAGAGCTGATGAGATGAGGGGGAGACAACGAATGAAGGGGAGACATGAGATGAGTGGGAGAAAAAAATTGCATTCAGTATTATCTTATACTACTACACTGATTTATTTAAAAACAAACAAACCTATAACATTTATCATGCTTTACTGTTTTAAACATTTTATACCGATTTTATAAAAAATAAAAAAAGTAATGTGATTTGAATTACATGAGGCATGGGGAACTAATATCACGGCTGAAAAGGGGGACTTGGTGTAAATAGCTTGCTCACCCCTGCACCAGAGGGCACATACAGGTGAGCGTCCTTACAGTGCTTCCATTGAGAGAAAAGGTTTGCACAGAGGTCTGATTTAACCAGGCACCAGATGACTCAACACTGGGGAAAAAACATATAAATCCGGTGACTGTGGGAAAGGCTTTACTCGGACGTCAAATGTAATATTACACCACAGGATACACACAGGCGAGCGGCCCTATAAATACTCACAATGTGACAGCAGGGTTTGTTCAGAACGCAGACCTGGCGAAGCATCAGAGAGTGCACATGACAGCAAAGCTTGGATTCTAACCCTCTTGGTAATGGTCCTCCCATCTCTGGTCCCCCCCCCTCTATCCTTTCCCTCTCCACCTGGATACTGAACAGTCTAGTGAAGGAGCTGCTGCCCCCCGGGGTCTACCGGGCGATCATCACACTGGGTCCAGAGAGTGCACACAAGACAGCAAAGCTTGGATTCTAACCCTCTTTGTAATGATCCCCCACATTTATGGCCCCTTGTTCGTAGCGCTGCCCCCATTTGCTTAAGCTGCAGGAGCAAGGGACCGGGGAGAGGAGGTTGGGGGGTCCCTGTGGTCGGGGGGAAGTCCCTGTGGTACAATGCGGGCCGCCTCTTTCCCACCAGTGCCTTAAATGGACTAATCGAATTACCGTTCTCATTGGCTGACAAACCCGGCCAATCAGTTTAAGCCAGATAAAATAGACTAGTATACCCAACTGTATATGACTAGTAGTAGTATAATTAAGAATGTCAATAAAAAGTTATTCTGTTAATTACTACTTTACACCGTCTGTGTTAGATTGACTGGTCACGTGCATAGGTAATCTATATGTACATGTAAAAATGTCTGTCATGGGACGCCAGGACTCTTAACACCTTTTAAAACCTTAAGGGATAATTTACACTAGCAAAGACAGAGTTATTAAATAAAATGGGGTTTATTCATGCAAACATACAACAAAATACACATCACACTGGGGGACTTGGGGGGAGACACTAACATACCTAGGTGCAGGGCACCTGCTTCAGCAAAAGGCTTACCCTGAGCCTTCTGGTTCCAGCCGCCATTAGATTCTAGCTTTCCCTGCTGGCTGGGATTTTCCAGTGCTTCTCTGCTGTTATGTAGCTCTCTCACCCAGAAGGACCTTTGAACAGCCCGCCAGCAGGCCCACACAGGCTCATATAGCGCCTCTCTACTTGTATCTTCAAATCATCAAAACAAAGGGACTTATCTGCTACACTGCTCTCCCTTATATAGGGCTTGCTGCACATTTATTACATTTAGGGGTCTGGCAGCCAATTAGAGCATGGATTATGATTGTGCAGCCAATGGGAATCGTGCCTATGAGTTTGAAACCCATCAACCATTTTCCTGGCTAGCCCCATACCCTATGGTCCTGGCACCTCTGAGTCTAGATGAAACAAAAGGCTCTCTCTGAAGATAGCAACTCCACAGCCCTTCTCCCCCACCATGTGCCACAAGCCTGCATGTCTTTGCAATTAACACAGGGAATCCCATTACTTGGGTTGGTTGCATTGGAATGCTAATCCACATCTGGCTCTATAGACATTTATACATAATGTATAAGACACAATACACTATCTTAACTTATATCTTGGGAAATCTTATACCTATAAGGGAACTGCGTCTGGGGACATTGTATAGCCCCAGTGTAATTCTCCTCGTGTATCCGCAAATAGTGCCTGCACGCCGGGGTGAATTAGGGGACTACCAGTAACTCGGCTCCCCGAACTCCTGCAAGCAAAAAGAATACATTTTTGCTGAAATATCCCACCTAAAACTTACCCTCCTGAGGTCTCATGTCTCTAGGATGCCGGGAACCCCAAAAGCCCCTAAACAGGTCAGATTTTTGCTATACTTTACATGGGACTTCCATAGCACACACCGTTCTTGTGAACAGACAGGTACCCGCAAATTATACACTATTTGCGGATAACACGGTATTACCGGCTACTCTGGGTAGCAACACATTACAGTTTTTTTTTTAACCCTAGTTGCTCCCCAATATCTACCTTTAATCTCCTGCTCCCAAAGTCCCTGTCCTGTAGCTATTTCCTAACAGTGATCCTAACTATACCTGGCATCCCTTGCTTACATTCCTGCAGGGGATCATAAAATCAAAACAAAAATATAATTAGAGCCCTATACAAAACTCCCACAGCAGTCGTGAAACTCCCAGGAAGAGACTCAAACCTCATACAAATCACTAATGGCACTCGACAAGGATGCCCCCTATCTCCGCTTCTATTCGCCCTCTCCATAGAACCCCTGGCAATGACAATTAGAGACGAAAAGAATATCAAAGGTATTGAAATTGGAGAGACAAATTACAAAATATCCCTGTTTGCCGACGACATTATTCTAACCCTGCCCAACCCATTGATGTCCCTCCCGAACTTACAATCCCAATTAGACCAATTTAGTAAAATTTCAGGATATAAAATTAACACGGACAAGTCGGAGGCACTGAATCTTTCATTAACGGCATCAGAAGTTAAGTTGCTACAGGCAAACTTCAATTATAAATGGAGCTCGATAAAAATTAAATATCTGGGAATACAGATAACGAGCTCTTTTAAGACCCTATACCAATACAATTATCCCCCCCTCTTCGAAAAGATTAGAAAAGATCTTCAGAGCTGGAACGAAAATCAGATCTCTTGGCTAGGAAGAATAGCCACAGTTAAAATGAATATCCTGCCAAGACTCCTATATTATTTCCAGACGCTACCAATAGACATTCTATCAGCAGAACTTAAAAATATCCAGAATAGAATTTTTCAATTCATCTGGAAAAACAAAAGACCAAGGGTTGCAAGAACAATTTTACTAGCTCCAAAAGATTGCGGAGGTTTGGAAGTCCCGGATATTACTAAATACTATTTGGTGGCCCAACTAAAACAAGTAATAATGTGGAACAGCGACCCAACTACAAGTTGTTGGCTCGGGATTGAGTCTACCTATACAGGACCCCTTTCTCTGCCGGTAACCCTTTGGACCGGGGGGGGGAGAAAGGGGAAGAAAGAGCCTAGCAGATAAATTAAAACTGCGAGCAATGAGGTGTACATGGAAGGTATGGACTAGAAACAAGGAGAAATATCATTTGGCATCTTCACCCACTCTAATGACCCCCAAATTTAGCAATCCTGAGTTTATCCCAGGCTGCCTCCCAAAGGGACTTAGTAAATATAAAGAGCTAGGGTTGGTAATAGCTGATGATTTTGTATCCAAAGATAAGATTCTTGCACTCCCAGATTTGGAGAAAAAACATAAAATTACAAACTTACCGGTATTTGGTTACTTACAAATTCGACATTACCTACAAACAGTCTCAAAAGACTCAGTGTTTTCGGCTATGACAAAATTTGAGAGATTATGCAGCAGAGGCTATTATTGCAAAGGTATGATTTCTGAGGTATATCTGGGCCTGGCGTCAACTGCGGCACAATCTAAGCATAGCTACATGCTAAAATGGACAGAAGACTTAAACCTAGAATTAGACAGAGACGACTGGGAGGATATCTGGGAAGCGGCCTCTAAAACATCAATCTGCACAACTATAAAAGAGAACATATACAAAATTCTATTTCATTGGTACCTAACCCCAAATAGGTTGAGCCAGATTTTCCCTGGGTCCTCAGATTTGTGTTGGAGAGGATGCGGGCAAAAAGGAGAGATGGCTCATATCTGGTGGAATTGCCCAAAAATTCAGGGGTTCTGGATCATGATGCAAATAATGATACGAGTGCTCCTGCGGCTAGAGATAGAGGTGGTCCCACTGGTCATGGTGCTGGCTACACCAATAGAGGACCTACAACCCCAAGAGAACTCACTGCAGCTCGCTGCTCGGTAGCTGCGGCATGGAAAAAAATAAACGCCCCCTCCAAGTAGACAGTACTGAGACGTGTCAGGGAAATAAGATTAATGGAACTCCTCTCGGCACAGCTGGGTCAAAAGGTTGATAAATTCCATAAGGTTTGGTCAGTATGGCCAGACAACTAAAAATAAAAAATAGGGGCCATACAAGACTGGAGTTAATAAGTCATCCCCCCTCCCCACCCCTCTCCTCACATTTCTCCTCAACCCCCCCGCCCCCCACTCCCTCTTCTTTCTTGCTTTTCTCTCCACTATCCTTGATTTTCTCAGAGAGAGATGTCTGGAAGCGCCTGCTTCCTCAATAGGTTGTTAACATTTAAAAAAAAAAAAATAACAACAAATGTTTTGTAGAATTTAACGGATGTAAGTTAATTTAAAGAAAAGAAGACAACAAGAGTATTATTTATGTTGTAATATAATGTTTAATATTTTTTCTTTTTACACACTGTGAAGTTGTAACAGAGGTATATTAAAATTTGTTATATGATGTCATTCTCTCAAAAAACAATTTAAAAAAATTGAAACAAAAAGAAGTACAAACAAATATAAAATCAGTTGCAGACTGCTGCAATGACTACCTGTGAACAAAACCACAAAGGGGGGACAGATGCTAACCGTGAGCTAAAGAAGCGGGTGGCCAAGGAAGGTGCTGTTGTTAGTGTCCGGACTGCACCGTCGCTTGGTAGATCTCTCCTCCGCTTGAGCTTCCCGGTTCCACTGTCCCGGCCAATGAGTGTGTGTGCTGGAACAGCCTCACGTCACCTCAACGCATTTCGCAACTGCGTGCTTCATCAGGTTCCTACTACTACTAATAGATATATTGTGATATGAAGACCTCTGAATCAGAAATACTGATTCAAACAGAGTTCCTGATTTATGATTAACTTTGTGGATTTCAGGGATTGTGCAAACCTTCAGTTTTAAAGAGATTTAAAATGTGAATAGGAATTCCAAGTCAGCCTAAGGCTAGTACTAAAGTCGAGACTGGGGAGAAGCAGATTGAAAATAATTAAATGTCAGTTCTAGAGAAAGGAAAGTACACCACTGCCAGTTTCTCTTATACCACTAAAGTCATATGCAAAATGCACATCATTCTTGTTACATTCAGCAATGATGAATGCGGAACAGACATTGGCATTGATATTAGAAGACTCTGAAGAGCTGTTAAGAGCCAGGTGAAGAAGACAGAGAATTTCAGGGACAGAGCAGGTGGTGGACGTGATGTGGATTCATCTATTGAAATATTACTTGTGAATGAGGATTCTGATGGTACTGTTTTGTAGTGGTGTTTAACAGCCAATGAGAGAGAATAACATTTTGTACATTGCCCTTACCCTAACTCCATTTTCAGTGCCCAGCGCTCAACACTGAACTTGCAACACTGCCAAGTCTCCTCTGCTATTTATATTCGCTCTAACCTCACATCTTTCTAAACAAGACATTTCTTTCCACAAGCCTTATGTCACTCACACCATTCATATTTCCCCATCTGTCCTTCCTTCTCCACTTCTCAGTTCACATGAACTGCTTTCCTATCTGTGCCCTTTGGTTCCACTCAGCTATACCCCCTGCTCTACCCACCCCCCCTACAAATTCTCCTCTTGCACCCACATTCTTTCTTTGCATCTCCCAATCCTGGTCCCTGCCTTATTTCTACATGCTCTCATCCTCACCTCTCACAACTTCTTCTCCTTGTGGCGTAAACCTCTCTAACCTCATATGCTTCCCCTCTCTCCTATGCCCTTTGGAATGCACACTTCTTTTCTAACAAATACATATCTGTACATCAAGCATGTCAAACTAACGGCCCCGGGCCGCATGCAGCCCACAACAAATATCTTTGCGGACCAGCCAATGTGTCCCGGTTACGTCAGCGGTGAGGAGGATGCGGCAGCTGGTAAATATTCTCTATGTTCAGTAGAATGAGTGAATGCTGCCGTGAAGATTGGATGAAGGGCCGCATGGGTTTGAATGAAGGAGGCGGAGCTTAGAATGCTTGCTGGGACGCAGGGGATTGGTCGCAGGCAGGTCAGAGGAAGCGGGGGCGGGGCTTCTGCTTTGTGCAGAGCACACGGTGAGTGTGTGTGTATGTCTTCCCGCTCCTGGCTCCTCTGCCTGCTGCTCGGTGTCCCCCACCGGGCGGGCAGCCACAGGGACCCAGTCAGAGCGGGGGGTTGCCCCCCCTGGCGCTCTCTGCCCCCTGGTGCTCCCTTTCCCCCCCCCTGGTGCTCCCTTTGACCCCCCCCTGGTGCTCCCTTTGCCCCCCCTGGTGCTCCCTTTGCCCCACCTGGCGCACCCTTTGCCCCCGGTCCCCTTGGTGCGTGAGATGGGCGTGGGGGCGGGCAGTGGTGGTGCAGAGGGAGGCAGGGAGCCACCTGCTCAGATCGCAGGCCTTTCCTCTCTCCCTCGCCCCCCCCCCCCCTCCAGTCACTCACATCTGTCGCTGCCTCTGTACTCCACTTTGTGTGTGTGTGGGGTGTGTGTGTGAGGGGGGGTTTGTGTGTGGGGGGGGATGTAGGGGGGGTGAGTGGGGTGTGTGTGTGTCGGTGTGTGGGGGGTGTGTGTGTGGTGGGTGTGTGGGGAGGGGGAGTGGGGGAGGGGAGAGTGTGTGTGGGGGGGGGGGGGAGAGTGTGGGGGGGAGAGTGTGTGGGCGGGAGAGTGTGTGTGGGGGGGTGTGGGGTGGGGGAGTGTGAGTGTGCGTGGGGGGGGAGTGTGTGTTGGGGGAGTGTGTGTGGGGGGGAGTGTGTGTGTGGGGGGAGTGTGTGTGGGGGGGAGTGTGTGTGGGGAGGAG
Organism: Ascaphus truei; assembly: GCF_040206685.1. NCBI lineage: Eukaryota > Metazoa > Chordata > Amphibia > Anura > Ascaphidae > Ascaphus > Ascaphus truei. Next base: position 468,699,681 of record NC_134484.1, read on the forward strand.
TGTGTGGGGAGGAGTGTGTGTGGGGGGGAGTGTGTGTGAGGGGAGAGTGTGTGTGTGCAGGGGGAGTGTGTGTGTGGGGGGGTGTATGGCAGGGAGTGTGTGTGTGGGGGGAGAGTGTGTGTGTGGGGGGGGGAGTGTGTGTGTGGGGGGGGGGAGTGTGTGTGTGGGGGGGGAGTGTGTGTGTGGGGGGGTTGGAGAGTGTGTGGGGGGGGGAGTGTGTGTGTGGGGGCGGGAGAGTGTGTGTGGGGGGGAGAGTGTGTGTGGGGAGGAAGAGTGTGTGTGGGGGGGGGAGTGTGTGTGTGTATCAATGGCTGTGTGTGTGTATCAGTGGCTGTGTGTGTGTGTGTGTGTATCAGTGTGTGTGTGTGTGTAGGGGGGGAGTGTGTGTGTGGGGGGGGAGAGCGTGTGTGTGGGGGGGGGAGAGTGTGTATGTGGGGGGGGAGAGAGTGTGTGAGGGGTGTGTGTGTGTGTAGGGGGGAGTGTGTGTGGGGGGGAGTGTGTGTGGGGTGGGAGAGTGTGTGTTTGGGGGGAGTGTGTGTGTGGGGGGGAGTGTGTGTGTGTGGGGGGGGTGAGAGTGGGCGGGGGGAGAGTGTGTGTGTGTCAGGGGGAGAGTGTGTGTGTCAGGGGGAGAGTGTGTGCGTGGGGGGGAGAGTGTGTGTGGGGGGATAGTGTGTGTGTGGAGGGGAGAGTTTGTGTTTGGGGGGGAGTGTGTGATTGTGTGTGTGTGTGGGGGGGGGGGGAGTGTGTGTGTGGGGGGGAGTGTGTGTGTTGGGGAGGAGAGTGTGTGTGGGGGGAGAGTGTGTGTGTGTGGGGGGAGAGTGTGTGTTGTGGGGGGGAGAGTGTGTGATTGTGGGGGGGGGTGTGTGGGGGGGAGTGTGTGTGTGGGGGGGAGTGTGTGTGTTGGGGAGGAGAGTGTGTGTGGGGGGGAGAGTGTGTGTGTGGGGGGGGGGGAGAGTGTGTGTTGTGGGGGGGGGGAGAGTGTGTTTGGGGGGGTTGGAGTGTGTGTGTGGGGGGGGGAGAGTGTGTGTGTGTGGGGGGGGAAGAGTGTGTGTGTGGGGGGGGGAGAGTGTGTGTGTGTGTGGGGCGGGTATGGGGGGGAGTGTGTGTGTGGGGGGGGGTGTGTGTGTGGGGGGGTGAGTGTGTGTGTGTATCAATGGCTGTGTGTGTGTGTGTGTATCAGTGGCTGTGTGTGTGTGTATCAGTGGCTGTGTGTGTATCAGTGGCTGTGTGTGTGTGTATCAGTGGCTGTGTGTGTATCCGTGACTGTGTGTGTGTGTGTATCAGTGGCTGTGTGTGTGTGTATCAGCGGCTGTGTGTGTGTATCAGTGGCTGTGTGTGTGTGTGTGTGTGTGTGTGTGTATCAGTGGCTGTGTGTGTGTGTATCAGTGGCTGTGTGTGTGTGTGTGTATCAGTGGCTGTGTGTGTGTGTGTGTGTGTGTGTGTGTGTGTGTATTAGTGGCTGTGTATCAGTGGCTATGTGTGGCTGTGTGTGTATCAGTGGCTGTGTGTGTGTGTGTATCAGTGGCTGTGTGTGTGTGTATGTATCAGTGGCTGTGTGTGTATCAGTGACTGTGTGTGTGTATCAGTGGCTTTGTGTGTGTGTATCAGTGGCTGTGTGTGTGTGTGTCAGTGGCTGTGTGTGTGTGTGTGTTTATTAGTGGCTGTGTATCGGTGGCTGTGTGAGTGTATCAGTGGCTGTGTATCAGTGGCTGTGTATCAGTGGCTGTGTCTGTGTGTCTGTGCAAGCCAGCAGTGACTGTGTGGGAGTCTGTGAAGTCAAAGGCTTCCTCTGTGGAACATAACCTTTTTAATCTTATAAATTGTCCCTTGAGGATACCTTTTTTGAGACATTTAGAATGATTACTGTCAGCTCTGAGGTAAGAATTGCGTGCATTAGGCTTTCTGTATATATCCGTTTGTATATTCCCCCGCATATCCACATACAACATTAGATCCAAAAAATAAATGTGATGAATATTTTCATGAAAAGTGAATATTAAGTTATAATCATTAATATTAAGTTGGTGAATAAATGTTTGTAGTGAAGAAGATCACGATCCCAGATAAATAAGAGATCGTCTATATAGCGCTTGTAAAATAAAATTTGGTGCCTAAAAGAGTTTTGATCACTAAAAATAAAAATAGACTCCCACAGCCCCATAAAAAGATTAGCATATGAGGGTGCGAAAGATGTGCCCATAGCGGTGCCTCTGAGTTGTAAATAAAATTGTGAATCAAAAGAAAAATAATTGTGAGTAAAAATGTGATAGAATCTATTAAAAAAGTGCAAAGTGCTGGTGCTAAGTGAGATAATTTTAGGAAATGTTGTATAGCGGCAATACCCTGCTCATGTTTGATAATATTATAAAGAGAGGTAACATCCATGGTTACCCATCTGTAGCTCTCTCACCATTGAATATTGTTTAGATCAAATAGTAGTTGGTTTGAGTCTTTCAAAAATGATGGTAGCGATTGTACTATGGGTTGTAGATATACATCTATAAAACGAGAGAGTCCATCTCCCAAAGATCCAAACTCGCCACAATTGGACGTCCCGGGGGACTTGTGAGCGATTTATGGATCTTTGGGAGATGGTGAAAGATGGGCACTACTGGGTTAGGGGAACATAAAAAATCGAATTCTTTATTACTCAATACATAAAGTTCTTTGCCTAGATCGAGTAATGCACTCAATTCTTGTGAAAAAATGGTGGTAGGATCTGAGGATAATTTGCGATAAACTCTAATATCAGAGAGTTGTCTCAAGGCTTCTTGTTTCTAACTCTCTGCAGATTGTATAACAATCGCCTCACCCTTGTCTGCATTTTTAATAACAATTGTTTTATCTTGTTTAAGATGATGCAGTTCTTTCAATTCAAGGGTGGTTAGATTGCTATGCCAATGTGGGTCATGCTTACATTCTTCTGCTAAAATCCTCAGAACTTTTTCCACCAATCTTTCAAACGTAGTGATAAACAGACTCTTTGAACCATAAGGATAGAAGGTTGATTTCTTCCTAAATGTAGTGTGTTCAAAACTTAAGAAGTTAGATAAAGAAACATCTCGTGAGTTATCTTCCATATTCTGTTCTAGGTACAGATCCTCTAGATCAGAAATGGCACAATGATCTTTAAATGTAAAGTCAAAATCAGAATGATCTGGTTCTGGTGAGTCGTCACCAGCATGAACTGGCGGAGACTCCGCAGAATCACTTATAACAGGTACAACAGTGTCAGGTTTGTTAGAAAAAAAATTATTTAAAGTTAATTTGCGGGTGAACCGCTGTAGGTCAATATTGGTGTCAATCAATTGGAAGTCACTTTGGGGAGCAAAGTTCAAACCTCTATTAAGTAGAGATAGTTGTGCTGATGTCAATATCTTGTGTGAAATGTTAATCACATTATCATCATTTATAGCTAAGCATATTTCTTCCTTTTTGCCGCCCCTCTTGTTCCTCCTCTTCCTCTTTGACCTCCTCGTCCTATGTAGTTTTTTGACTCCTGTTGTCTATTCATTTGTGCAAAATGTCCTGAAGCACCTGATGTGGACGCGTCTCGTGGTTGTGAGCCTGTGGAACTCTTTCCTCTCCATGTGTCTGAAGTAATGTCAAAAGTCAAAGATGGAAATCTGTTCTCATTATCTGATGTATCTGATTCATAACTAGAAGTGTCTGTATATTTAGACTTCAAAATAGATTTTTTAGGTGTACTGGATGTATCTTGATTGCGGCCATGTGAGTGTGAAGGTGTTCTAGATCTCCCTCTATTGGAATTAGCATTACTTGGTCTTTCCCAGACATAAACTTGGTTTCTCTCATAATCTAAGCGGTCTCTGTCAAATTTTGACTGCTTTTTTTCCATAATGGTATCTTCCATAGATTCTATATTGGACAATAATACTTGATCATTGTCAGAGAAATGTTCCATAGTTTCAAAAGCTTTGAGCTTTTTCTGTAATGTTTGTATCTCAGTACCCAATGTTACTCTTTCCTTTGTCTTATGTTCAATAATCATATCTATAAGTTTAAATGAACATTCATTTAATGTAGATTTCTAGTTTTGCTCAAATTCTTTACTGCTAAAGCCAAAAGTGGATGCTTTTTTTATTCTTAACCCTCTTGGTATCCTTTTGACTTTAGCATAATTTTCTAATGTGGTAATGTCCCACCAGAGTCTAATATTCTCTGTCAGAAGTTTTTCCAATTTAAGAAAATGTGCAGTTAAATCTTAAGTTTCTTCATAGATTAACTCAGTTGAATTATCAAACACATGTTCTGCTCGTTTGATTCTTTTAGTATTGTTACTGCAATTCTGTACAAAAACATTGCTCTGTATATCTTCTGTTTCAAATTGTTCAATGTCCTCCATAATGGTGCTCAAAATGTGAGTATGTAAAAAATGTAGAAAAAAGGTTGCAATGTGTGAATAACAGTCAATAATAAAAAATAATATAAAACTGTAAAGAAGCGCCTTACCAGCCCTTTATAAAGTTAAAAATGTTAGTCCATATAAATGATATATCATCATCGCTAGTATGAGCTACCAAGCAAATATATTAATTGCAAGAGGAAAAAAGGGGAGAACCCCAAGCTGATGCTGCAAAATACTGCAATGTCCTGTAACATGTGTGTCACGGCAGCTTATGACAAGATATACAGTAATGAACACCAAATATCTGGGTTGAACTGAACGAGGCTTAGATATAATAACATATTCCTTAAAAAAGGTGAACACAGCAATATAGTACAATTAACAGGCAAGAAGGTAACACTTAGGGTTGGGGGATGGAGAAGTATCAGCTAGCAATTCTCCAGCAATCCGGTGACATTCAAGATGGTATCAGAAGAACTAAAAACTGTAGGGTTGACACAGTTTATATACCTGTGTAACCCTATTCTTAACATTGAATACAGACTATTGGTGAACAATTATCTGTATCCAATCCCTAACGTGGAGACACAGATTAACCCATGCCCTCCAGCTAGTTAGCCCATGTGTACTGGGACTCTGAGTGTCTTATTTCTGTAGCCCCATAATTAAATCAGGGGCGATGATCAGTCTACAAAATGAAGTAGCTGGCAAGAGCTTCATTGTTTGTAGGTGTAGACATAACTCTTACAAACCACTCCAGTTTGATGTTCCTCCGCCCTCAGGTAACAATTAGAGTGGCAGAGTCTGGTCTGTTGATTAGTACTTAGTGTAAACAATCAGGGCAGTATAACTTTTGATCACAGTGCTTAGGCTCAATCAGCCGGCTGCCCTTCATGACCTATTAGCATAGCAGATGGAGTCTGCATTTTCAGATCAGATCAGATCCAAAATACCATACATATACACTTTAATATCTACACATATTAATAAGTTCCATTCTGGTGGGCTCAGTGGGTCGAAATTTGCCAGTTCTTAATGCCTACAGTGACTCCACACATTGGCCAAATATCAACTCTCTACGACCTCCAGAACTGGAGATACAGAAATGCACTTTAAAACATTAAAATACAGGATTATAATGAAACATAGGAACAGGGGAACATATATTTTCATGACATGACAAGGTGTAAACCACATTCCTGGACCGCAGTCCAGTTAACCCCTTGCCTCCCTGGTGAGGTCTGGGGGTTGCCATATGGGGTGCAACCCCTTTAATACCGGGCCAACCCCCTCTCCCTCTACAATGTGCTATAAATGAAATAGCAAAAACCGGTGTGCATAGAGGATAAGCAGCAAGTGTCCCGTAAGTACAGCCCATGGTGTGTGTGAGGCCGGTGCAACCACCACCTCACCTGCACTCCGTCGGGATATGCTTACTAACATACTCCATGCAGAGGAACAAAAGACTCAAAGACTCAAAGCACTCTGTGCTATTGGAATGCAGTACATAATACAAACGCACATAAAATATCGGCGAAAATCAGCAAATACCCTAACTAATCAGCACCTAAACATCATATAATCTACCATGCCCAAAAAAACCTAACATGTTTAGGTGCTGATTAGTTAGGCCGATTTTGCTGATTTTGGCCGATATTTTATGTGAGTTTGTATTATGTACTGCATTCCAATAGCACAGAGTGCTTGGATTCTTTTGTCCCTCTGCATGGAGTATGTTAATTGGGGTCTGAGTATAAAATGGCTGATCCCAACCTTATATACACTGGCGACACACTTTATTCGAGCTCGGCTAGTCCCACGAATTCGGGTATACCCGGGTGTATTGAGGTTTGTGACTGTTTTCTGCCCGAGTGCATTGGGTTATTTTCCAGGCAGGGATTGAAGCATTTTATTCCCGCTGGCTGCAATACTGCACAATATAAATATATATACTGCATTACAATTCATGAATTTATGCCATCTGGTAGACACGCGAAGCATTGCAACCTATTAAATCCTAATCATTATCATTTACCAGATCAGTCGCCCGTCAGCCAGGCATGAACCCAGGCTGGGAAGGCAAACACAACGGGGCTTGTCAGAGGTGAGGAGCGGCGCATTCCAGGTATCTGCCAGGTACATTCTGGGTATTTGCTCGAATAAAGTGTGTCGGGGCAGTACTCAGGGGGTGTGAGCAACAATCCACCCCAGTACCTGGTCATACCATAACCATGTGACCTTCAAGCAATTTCAATAACTAAGGCAGGGCCAACTATATCCTTTAAAAGTGCAACATAATAGATACAATAGTGTGACTAACTCACCTGTACTGAGGCCTTGTGGGGATTTAACCCCTACACTGCTGCAGCACCAGGACTGACATGCACGGACAATTGAATTTCTAGCAGGGTGCTATATTCTCCCCTTAGTGAAAATCCTCACCCACCTCGCAAAAAAATAATAGTTGCATAATATAATATACAAAAATACAATTTGCATAATACAATACACATAATAGCAATATAGTATTACAAAATGCACTAAAAAATTCAGTACACATACCAGGTAACCTCCTGTGAGGAACCTTACTTAAATAACACAGCCGTGTTACAGATATATACCATCCTACATGGATAATTTACATTCTATCTAGTTTATAAAGAGAATATATAGAAAATATACATAAGAACGCATTCACCCTAATCATTCTTGCTACTTACGTAACCTCCTACTGAGGAACTATACCACACAAACGTCATAATATATTATAACAGCTACCTAATACATCACAAAGCATTTGCCCAATTTGGGCGAACCGCTCACGTGATGCCCCAGTGAGCTGAATAATCAAAGTTGCTTGCCTCTGCAAGCATGCGTAGACGCTCGCTCACATTGGTCACACACAGGGCTACCAACAGGGGGGTTCTGCCAGGGTTGGCGTCCCGGGCCCGGTGACTCAGTGGGCCCGGCCGCCGGTGGCCGCTGCCGGGCCCATGTCAAAAAAGTGTCTGAAAAAAATAGCCGTCATTTTTGCTCCCCCCTGCAGTAGGGGCCCGGGCGGCCGGGCCTTAACCCACACTCTCCCCGAGTCCACAGCCACGCTCCTCAGTCCCTCCCACCGTCCCCAGGCCCCCCCCCCCCTCTGTCATCCCCTCGGCTACCCTGCTGTAGAAGCCCGGGGCGGGCCTTAACATGCGTTCTCCCTAGCCATGCTCCTCAGCCCCTCCCACCATCCTCAGGCCCCTCCCCACCATCCCCAGGCCCCTTCTAGAATCCCCTCAGCCTCAGCTCCCCCTGCAGTAGGAGCCCGGGTGGGCCTTCACCCACGCTCTCCCCAGCGACGCTCCTCAGCTCCCCTCCCCCCAACATCCCCAGACCCCTACCGGCATCCCCTCGGCCTCAACTCTGGGTGTTCGGCCTTCACCCGCGCTCTCCCCAGCCCCCCTCCCCCCACCATCGCCAGGCCCCTCCACCGTCCCCAGGCCCCTACCGGCATCCCTTCGGCCTCAGCTCCCCCTGCAGGAGGGGCCCGGGCGAGCCTTCATCTACGCTCTCCCCAGACACGCTCCTCAGCCCTCCTTGACCCCCACCATCCCCAGGCCCCTCCACTGTCTTCAGACCCCTACCGGCATGCTCTCGACTCCCCCATCCCCATCCTACCGTCTGGCATCCTTCCCCACCCTTCAGTCCCAGGCCCTACTAGGATCCGTCACCCCAGTGCCCTCCCCAGCTAGGCGGCTCCTCAGACCCCCCACCGGCAGCCGGACCCCGTAGCCACCGGTCCTGACCATCCCCAAGGTATGTCTACTTTTTTATATGGATTGGGGGAGTGATGGTCTTTTTATATGTATTGGGGGAGTGATGGTCTTTTTATATGTATTGGGGGAGTGATGGTCTTTTTATATGTATTGGGGGAGTGGGGGTCTTTTTATATGTATTGGGGGAGTTGGGGTCTTTTTATATGTATTGGGGGAGTGATGGTCTTTTTATATGTATTGGGGGAGTGGGGGTCTTTTTATATGTATTGGGGGAGTGGGGGTCTTTTTATATGTATTGGGGTGGACTCGAGAGAAGGCGCTGCAATCTTAGAAGGTTGCGCATTCGCAGGAGCACTCGCGGCGGCCATAACTGCAGGCGCATGCGCAGTCAGATAGGCGCATGGGGTGGCAGATAGGGACAGAGCCAGCGGGGACTACAGCCCCAGCAGGCACAGGGGCCAGCGCACACGTGGCCAAGCAGGGCCAATATGAGGACAGGGATCTCGGCAGCAGAGTGGATACATTTTGCGCGCTGGAGAAGCAGAGGCAGTTGATCCTGGGAGCTAGAGAGGGGAGGTGCGTGTGCAGGGGTCAGTGACCCTCTTGCATTAGTGCAGTATACCCCTACGCCCCAGATAAGGCCCTGAGTCATCACCAGCTTGTGGTTGCTGTAGGGAAGACCCTCAGTTAGGGACATTTCCTTTAGTACTCAGTGATAGTCAGGGACACAGCTGCTGTGCTGAATATCCTGATAACCCTAGTCTGGGACCAGACTATTGGACTGCCATCCGGCCAACCTCTTCTGTGGAGTTCCGGATCTCGCTGAGGACCTCGTGGAGCGGCGGATCCTTTTTGAAGTAGCCAGCGTGTCCGGGAGCTGGAGCGCCTGGCAGGTATTTCATAAGTGCACCAACATACTGGTACCTTACAGGTGCTGATCACGCCTTAGGGTGGGTTATTTGGGGACACTCAAGGGTTAAGTGACCAAGGGACTGGGTCGGTACATTGGACACGGTGTGGGAATACACGTGGTGAGTCAACGCTTACACTGGCGACACACTTTATTCGAGCTCGGCTAGTCCCACGAATTCGGGTATACCCGGGTGTATTGAGGTTTGTGACTGTTTTCTGCCCGAGTGCATTGAGGTATTTTCCAGGCAGGGATTGAAGCATTTTATTCCCGCTGGCTGCAATACTGCACAGTATATATATATATATACTGCATTACAATTCATGAATTTATGCCATCTGGTAGACACGCGAAGCATTGCAGCCTATTAAATCCTAATCATCATTTAACAGATCAGCCGCCCGTCAGCCAGGCATGAACCCAGGCTGGGAAGGCAAACACAACGGGGCTTGTCAGAGGTGAGGAGCGGCGCATTCCAGGTATCTGCCAGGTACATACTGGGTATTTGCTCGAATAAAGTGTGTCGCAGCAGTATATGGAGGGAAAGGGTTATTGTTAACGTGCTGATTATTATTCATGTGTATTCTGTGTGACACCTGTGTAAAGGTTATCAAGTTAATCTAAGAGCTGTTGTTACTGTTTCCTTGCTGGGGTTATCTCATAGTATTGGGATCCTGGGCAGGTGGAGGCGCTGCCAATTAATATATTCATTGCCCCAGGCTCCCAGTGGCGGAGGCTCAGATCTCTGTGAGCCATACAGGTATATGCAGCATCTTGGTAAAATGGAAAGAGGGTTACATATGTATTGGCGAGGTGGGGGTCATTTTTTATATGTATTGGGGGGGGGGGGCTTGGGGGTATTTTTTATATGTATTGGGAGGGTTTGGGGGTATTTTTATATGTATTGGGGGTTTGGGGGTATTTTTATATGTATTAGGGGCTTGGGGGTATTTTTATATGTATTAGGGGCTTGGGGGTATTTTTATATGGGTTGGGGTATTTTTTATATGTATTGGGGAAGGGTTTTTTTATATGGTGTGTTTGGTATGTGTATGTATGGGGGGGTTATATGTATTGTTTTTTTTTATATGTATTGGGTTGGTGGGTTTTTTGTAAGCATTTGGGGGGTGGGGGGGGGTTAGCATGTATTTGGTGGTGGGAAGATTTTCGCATTGGGGTGGGAAGTTTTTTGGTATATATCTTTTGGGGGGAATTGTGTGAGGGGGAGGGAATTGTGTGAGGGGGAGGGAATTGTGTGAGGGGGTGGGAATGAGTGAGCATGGGGTAATTGACGGAGAGAGGGGGTGAGGGAAGAAAAAAGGGAGTAAGAGTGAGGAAAAGAGGGAGTAAGAGTGAGATGCAGGGGAGAGAAATACATGCAAGGTGGGAGACAGAAAGGAGAGAAATACATGGGAAGATGGAGGGGGGAGAGAGGAGGCTCGGGAGGTGTGAAATGGGGAGTGCTATACACAGTCAAGATTCTGTTATCTCACTACTCAGGAGTCTGGCTGGTGTAGGGCATTCTGGGAAATGTAGTCTTTGTGCTGCAGTAATGCATTAATGTTGCAGGCAGAGCGGTGCTGTTATGGACTACATTTCCCAGCTGTGCAATGTAAATGAGGCTTTACACTGTAGCCGGTTTAGCAGTGTAGCTGGGTGCTGAAGGAGCTGTGCAATGTGCTGCAGCCTGTGCATGCTCCCTGTGCAGCCAGACTTCCTTTGTCTGCTCTGGGAGCTCCTCCCTTCCTCCTCCTGAGGGATCAGGCTGCTGCCTCACTCTCAGATCCTCCAAGTCTCAATGAGATCTCCAAAGTGATCCACTGCAAGGGAAGAGAAGGGGAGGCTGGCACCCTCACTGCCTGCACTGCTGAGCACAGGGGGCCTGCATCCTGTTATACCCAGGGAGGGACACAGGGAAATGGCTGCTGGATCTCCTGCTCAGGTACAGAAGTCTTTGTATTATTATTATTACCCAGCAGGGTGTCTCAGTATGAAGCCCCCTATTCTAATTCCTGCAGGGTCACAGCTCAGGGTAGAGGTGCTGCAGTTGCAGGGGTCTTGGGGGAGGGGCGGCGGCCCTCACCCACGCTTGTTCTTGTGTGTCACAATGTCTGTCTCTCCCGGTCACACAATCTCTCTCTTTCCTTCAGTGTCACATAATGTCTCTCTCGTTCCTTCTGTGTCACATGATGTCTCTCTCGTTCCTTCTGTGTCACATGATGTCTCTCTCGTTCCTTCTGTGTCACATGATGTCTCTCGTTCCTTCTGTGTCACATGATGTCTCTCTCTGTCCTTCTGCGTCACATAATGTCTCTCCCTGTCCTTCTGCGTCACGTAGGCCTCGTCCAGGGTGGCGCTGAGCGGGCGGGCGCGCTCACGCTGGACACATTGCGACAATGCACGTGGCCTGCGTGAGCGGACGGGCACGCCTGCTCGGCGCTCAGCCGCTTGCCGAGCAAGCAAAATTGATTTGCCCAATCGCCCAAATTGATCGCCCAATGAGGGCGAACCAGCTCTGTGACGCCGTGGCCGCGCCCCCAGATGCGCGCGCACCTAGCTGACCAGGAATCGCCCGGCCTTACCAGGAATCGCCCGCCCGTCCTGTTTCCACCCTGGACGAGGCTCCAAGAGACTGTTCATGGTCCCAAGGTTCAACAAAGTATCCGGCCGCACCTCTCTCACCGTGCACCCCAAAACTGGAACAGTCTACCGGAGACTCTCTCAGTCGCCACCAGTCTAAGTTCTTTCAAAACTAACGCTGCCTCACATTTTAATCTGGTCTGTAACTGTTCTTATAGGCCTACAACATATTATTTCATGCAATGTCTTGTATATGTAGCAGGGTTCCCCCTGGTCCCCCTTACCTCCGCATCGGGGACCCCCGCGGTGTGTCGGGGAGCTGCGGGGGCGATCGCGTTGCCGGGGGCTCCCCGCGGCTTCTGTGACAGGGCTCTCTCCCTCTCTCTCCCTCTCCGTTTCTGTCTCTCTCTCTCTCTGTGTGTCTCTCTCTCTCTCGTGTCTCTCTCTCTCGTGTCTCTCTCTCTCGTGTCTCTCTCTCTCGTGTCTCTCTCTCTCGTGTCTCTCTCTCTCGTGTCTCTCTCTCGTGTCTCTCTCTCTGTGTCTCTCTCGTGTCTCTCTCTCTCGTGTCTCTCTCTCTCTCTCTCGTGTCTCTCTCTCTCGTGTCTCTCTCTCTCGTGTCTCTCTCTCTCATATTAATTTATTTATAAAATGTGTTACCAGGAAGTAATACATTGAGAGTTAATTTTCGTTTTCAGGTATGTCCTGGGCACAGAGTTCTGATGACAGATACATGGTTACAAATACATAGTTACATTAAGTGAACAGGGTTATACATTCGGTATAGACATTGCATGAACAGTTAATGATAATATGTTATAGGCGTATAGGAAGAGTTACAGACCAGATTCAAATGTGAGACAGCTTTAGTTTTGAAAGAACTTAGACTGGTGGCGGCTTTTAGCGTCTGATGTAGATTGTTCCAGATGTGAGGTGCACGGTAAGAGGAGGAGGAGTGGCAGGATACTTTGTTGAGCCTTGGGACCATGAACAGTCTTTTGGGGTCAGAACTCGGATGATTAGTGCTGCATGTGGTAGGGGTGAGGAGCTTGTTCAGATAGATGGGTAGGTTGCCCAGAGTTTTTGAAGGCAAGACGGGAAAGGTGAACTTTGCACCTAGACTCAAGTGATGGCCAATCTAGTTCTTTGAGCATTTCGCAGTGATGTGTGTTAAAGTTACATTGGAGGACAAAGCGGCATATTGAATTGTAGAGGGTGTCTAGTTTGCCAAGGTGAGTTTGGGGTGCTGTGCCAGATACTATGTCCCCCTAGTCTATAATTATTAGCATCTGCTGTGCGATGCGCTTTCGGACCAGCGGGCTTAGGGATGATCTGTTCCTATAAAGTACACCTAGTTTGGTATAAGTTTTGGATGTCCGGGTATCAATGTGCAACCCAAATGTTAAATGGGAGTCAAACCATATGCCCAGATATTTTAAACTAGTGACAGGGGCTAGGATGGTAATAGAGTTGTTTCTGATCTGAAGCTCTGTCATTGGTAGCTTCAGAAGTTTAGCTTGTCCCAAATATCATTGTTAGTCTTGTCAGTGTTTAAAAACAGTTTGTTTTGGAAATTCCAGTTTGAGTCTCAAATGATCAGATTGAAGTACGGGTTCAAGGTCAGAGATGCTATTGCTGTGTGCATAGAGGATTGTGTCATACGCATACATGTGTATTGAAGCTCCTTTACAAGCTGTAGGAAGATCATTGATGAACACTGAGACGAGTAGGGGTCCCAGGAAAAAGCCTTGCTGGACACTGCAGGTGATGTCCAAGGGAATGGAGCTAGAACTCAAGAGACACATTAGAGGATGAAAAAGGAGGAAGGTGGTGGTGAGGAAGGGGGGGGTGAAGGTGAGGAGGAGTAGTGGGGGCGGTGAAGGTGAGGAGGAGTAGCGGGGGTGGTGAAGGTGAGGAGGAGTGGGGGCGTGATGGTGGTGAGGAGGGGGCTCATGACGGTGAAGGGGAGGGTGTGACGGTGAAGAGGAGGGTGGGGCGTGACGGTGAAGAGGAGGGTGGGGCGTGACGGTGAAGAGCAGGGTGGGGCACGCCGGTGAAGTGGAGGGGGGCATGACGGTGAAGAGGAGGGTGACGGTGAAGAGGAGGGGGTGGCGTGACAGTGAAGAGGGGGGAGCGTGACGGTGAAGAGGAGGGGGGAGCGTGACGGTGAAGAGGAGGGGGGAGCGTGACGGTGAAGAGGAGGGGGGAGCGTGACGGTGAAGAGGAGGGGGGAGCGTGACGGTGAAGAGGAGGGGGGAGCGTGACGGTGAAGAGGAGGGGGGAGCGTGACGGTGAAGAGGAGGGGGGAGCGTGACGGTGAAGAGGAGGGGGGAGCGTGACGGTGAAGAGGTGTGGGGGGTGAAGGTGAGGAAGGAGGTGGAGGGGGGTAATAGTGAGGAAGGAGGTGGAGGGGGGTAATGGTGAGGGAGGGGGTGGGGGTGTGAGAGGATGAGGGCGTTGCAACAATCTTGGATGTAGTGGGAGGGAAACATTAAGATCAGTATTGCTCACCCTGTATGACTGCAGGTATGTTATTTATAAGTGATCTGACCGTTATGCCATTTTGTTTCTAAATTTCTCTCCACGTATGCACGAATTTGCATTATTTCAAATTCTATTTCATTAAAAAAAAATGCTGGCAGAGCGCTCAATCCCCTAACCCCTCCCCAGAATTCCACCCCCCCCCCCTGTATCTGTCCCCGAGCTCTGTCTGTCCTATCAATGGCCCCTGTATCTATCCCCAAGCTCTCTGTGCTATTAATGCCCCCTGTCTCTGTCCAAAAGCTGTCTCTGTCCTATCAATGCCCCCTGTATCTGTCCCCAAGCTGTCTCTGTACCATCAATGCCCCCTGTATCTGTCCCCAAGCTCTGTCTGTACTATCAGTGTCCCCTGTATCTGTCCCCAAGCTGTCTCTGTACTACCAATGCCCCCTGTATCTGTCCCCAAGCTGTCTCTGTACTATCAGTGCCCCCTGTATCTGTCCCCAAGCTCTGTCTGTACTATCAGTGCCCCCTGTATCTGTCCCCAAGCTGTCTCTGTACTATCAGTGCCCCCTGTATCTGTCTATCTTGCTTGGAGTGGCTACCAGAACCCCATACAGAGGTATCTCTGGAAGCAGGAGGAACCCAGAGCAGAAATTAATGGGGTTCAGCTCTGAAACACCCCTGTTTGAAGAGAAAAAAGTGCACGCTCTATGTGTAAAATCTATGAGACAATTTTAATCAACTGAACAAATCTAAAAACAACACACTCACAAACGCCAGGATATAGTAAGCATGTTATGAGCTATACTCATGCTCCATCACTGCAGCAGGTAAGGTGGTGGTCTCCCGCTGCACACCAAGACACCAACCGCAGATCCGGGAACCAGTGTGTGACACCACCTCCAAATGGGGTCCTAATGAAACAAACAGTTCATTTTGAATTCCCCTTGGCTCTGTGTCTCCCCAAGTCGTCTAGCGTGAGGCTGTGAACATGCGTGCTTGCAACAACGTCCCTCGTCCTCACGCTAGACGAGTTGGGAGTCACTACGGGCCTGCGGAGGCAGGGGTATAGTCACTATACTCCTCCCCAGAGGGAAGGCCCCAATCTCAGGCTCCCAGTCGTGACCTGCCTTCCTCATGGGGAAGGACAACAACAACTAACCTTAGGGCGGTCCTGCCCTTAAGTACTGCCAGAGGGCGGGCATCCCGTTGGCCCAGCCACAACAGGATATGCCACCCCGTGCTGTCACTTAAGCGCAGCACCAAAGTATGAAGGGGGAAAACACCATTATAACTGCTGGCAGACCTGGGAACACCAGGGTTTACTGCCAGCCCATAGGGTAGATTTAGGCCTCGTTCAGGTTGTCAAAGGCAGGAGTTGGAGGGCGGGCGTTCGCGTGTGCGAGCGGCAGTCTGCTGGGCGATGTGTGCACATCATCCCCAGCAGACTTTTTCAGGAGTTGAGGGGGCGGGGCTACAGACGTGAGGTTAGGGATCCAAGTTGCAGTCTTGAAATCATTCTCAAGAACGATTTCATTGGCTGCTGAGGTCCCAGTGACGCTGCTGCAGCTTCAAAAAACGACTTGGGTTGTTTATTGAAACTGTAGCCAGCGTCAACGCCGTACTTCGGAGACAGGGCAGCTGCTACCCTGACAACCAGTATTCAATTTTAATACTTCGTGTCCCACGGCAGCTCGCACGGCAGCACGCCCTCCCTCCGAAGCCTGCACCCTGAACAAGGCTTTAGTAGCCAGGGGATACCCCGCTACACTTACATAAACTGTTACAGGAGAAGGTCACAGACAACGTCTGCAACATTTCTCCTGAAACACATTAACCCTGATCCCTCAAGTGCTGGAACAAGGTTTACAATACAGATATACATACATCTACCCTATTTCCTCGATTCTTAGGCCTCGGACCCGCTGCGCTCGGTGGCGCGGGCGGCCACACGCGAGTTCCCCACCAGCAGGGGAATCCTGCGGAGCCGGTCCCGGTCCCCACTGGCTGCACAGCGCACTACACGCTGTGGCGCGTCAGCCGCTATGGGATACAAGAGAATGGTGTTCCCTAGCGTTGACGCGTCACGTGGTGTGGCTGTGAGCCAATGGGGAGGGGAGGCTTCAGGAGGAGAGGCTTCGGGGAGCGGGGAGGAGTATGGAGTGACAGCAGCATGAGTGCCTGTCTGTGTGTGTATGTGTGTGCCTGAGTGCGTGAGTGCCTGCCTCTGTCTGTGTGTGTGTGTGTGTGTGTGTGTGTGTGTGTGTATGTGTGTGCCTGAGTGCCTGCCTCTGTCTGTGTGTGTGTGTGTGTGTGTTGCTTTACTTACCCGAGCCGTGGAGGGAGGGGGGGGGAGAGTAGCGGGTCCCTCCGCTCAAGCCACGCCCCCCCTCCCGCTCAAACCTCCCACTCCCGCCCACCTCCCGCTCCCTACAGACCGCATATCGCGGTCTGTGTATGTCAGCGCGCCGCCTGTATGCAGCGCGGGCGCGCTGACCCTGGGAGCGGGGCCTTAGCCTTAAGGCGCACCCTTGATTTTAATTTTAAAATTTTTTTGGGAAAACAAAACACATTATATTAAATGTGCAGAATTAGTTTTTGAGAGTCAGACAATGGAAGGACACACAGAGAGACAGCCAGACACACACAAAGAGACAGCCAGACACACACACACACACACAGAGACACACACACACACACACATACACACACATACACAGAGAGACAGCCAGACACACACACAGACAGCCTGACGCACACACAGTGATACAGAGATACACACACAGAGACAAACACACACAGCTCCTTCTGCACGTGCAGCTCATACAGATTTGACAGGGGGGAGGGGGGCTACTGTGAAGACAGACCCCTGTCCCCGGCATCTCCACTGAACTCTCTGCAACTCATGGAGGGGCGTGGGGCGTGATCTCTCTGCACGGAGGGGAGGGGGGGGCGTGATCTCTCTGCACGGAGGGGAGGGGGGGCGTGATCTCTCTGCACGGAGGGGAGGGGGGGGCGTGATCTTTCTGCACGGAGGGGAGGAGGGTGGGGCGTGATCTCTGCACGGAGGGGGGGGCGTGATCTCTCTGCACGGAGGGGAGGTGGGGCGTGATCTCTCTGCAAGGAGGGGGGCGTGATCTCTCTGCGCGGAGGGGGGGGGGCGTGATCTCTCTGCACGGAGGGAAGGGGGGGGGGCGTGATCTCTCTGCACACAGAAAACCCGGCCGGCATCTCCAGCAGCGCCCCTTAGCTGTTTTTTTTTCAGTACATCAATTGTAAGACGCAGTCCTATTTCAGCCATGTGAAAAAGGGGGGAAAAGTGCGTCTTACAATCGAGGAAATACGGTATAACCTAATATTATACAACTGTACTATTGACGGGTAGGGGTGATGGCAGGTATTCTGGAACCAGGGCCACGTGTTGGATGTGGATGAGGCCAGATAGCTTAACTCGTCCCCTTTTGAAACCATTGGAATAACCCAATCTCGGCTAGGAGAATTGGTAGGTTGCCAGGGTAACCAGCTACAGGCTGTGTGGAGAAGGAACATGTTACAAAATGTATCAATTACACAGGCACTGTGTGTTTTCAGAGCAGAGAAGCGTGCAACTGAAATATAGAAGGCTAGCAGGCAGAGCTGCAAGGGGGGTGGAGGAACAGCAATGAACAATCCTGTTCCAGGACAGCAGGCTTAACCTTTATTAACAGCAGCCATCTTTACCCCTACCGTCACACACCGCGTCATTTTTTTATAGATTAGGTCCATCCCACGTGCTCACACTGTTATTTTTTGGTTAATACATTTGATATATCCATCTTAGTATTGTTGGTTGCACCATAGATAACATATTTATTTCTTCACTAAATAGGTAATTCTTAGTAGAAACATAAATTCACTAGCATACTGCTGCGGCACAGTTTATTCGAGCATTTGCCCGTTCTGTGCCGCAGCAGTAGCCTGGCGCGCGCCCGAGTGTGACGGGCGCACGCCGAAGCAGCGGAAGAGCGCCCTCCGATCGGGGCGCTCTCCCTACCGCTGCCGGGTCCGCCGGGTCCCCCGGAACCCCCTGCCGCTGTCCCGCGATCGCGGGACACCAGGGCTCCCTCGGGGAGCCCCTGGACACGCGTGCAGCGGGCGCACGCTCCCGATGACGCGTGACCGCGCGTCTATGACGCGCGGCACGCCGAGGGGCGGCCACTAGCAAGCCGGGAGATTTCCCGGCTTGCGGTACCGACCACACTTCAATAAAGTGTGTCGGTAGTGTAGTTGTGCGTGCGTCTAAACTACAATTAATACCCAAACCAACAAACTACTTACAGATTTCTGACCCTCCCAATAGTGATAATGTGCTACAGTGAATTAACATGTATCGTATTTCAATGTGCTACAATCACCAGAATAATGTGTGTGTGTATATCTACTCAAACCCTC